>NC_134504.1:1403548-1474724 GCF_040206685.1 Ascaphus truei | reverse complement strand
ATTTCCAATCCGAGTTCTTAAAACTCTGCGATACCCATGCTCCACTACGCAGAATAAGGGTACAGGGGGCCCACCTTCCGTGGGTTACAACTGACATTATTGCACTCTACCAGCTCAGGGATACCTTGTGGAAAAGCTACATAGTAACTGGCACTACCAAGGATCTCAATCACTACAGATGCCTGCGGAACGTGTGCACAAGGCAAACAAGGCATGCAAAAGCACAATATTACTCTGACAATCTCCACCAGAATACATCAAACCCAGCTAACTTCTGGAAGGTTATCCACAATATATTCCAGCCTCCTAACCATCAACAACCAAGTAATATCACTAAGGGGGACAGACCCCACTGACCTCTGACAGACCCCACTGACATTGCAAATGCATTCAATGATTACTTTGTGGGGTGTGCCACTAACTTATTAGCAAAACGCAGCCCAAACCACAAACCTGAATCTCATCCTGGGAGTATCCCTACAGTCCCACCCCCTCCCAACACTGCCCACAATTTTCAATATGTCCCAGTATCTGAAGAGGAGATTATACAAGCGCTCCTCAAACTAAAACTAAGCAGCCAATGTGGACCCGACTTACTACAATCTAGGTTCCTAAGACTTGGTGCCCCAGCCATTGCCAAACCAATTGCTTCCATAGTCAACTCTATCCTGTCTGCAGGCCATATCCCTAAGACCTGGAAAACTGCCAGAGTTGTCCCAATCTTCAAAAGTGGGGACAAAAACACTGTCTCAAACTACAGGCCAATCTCCCTTCTCCCAATCCTATCCAAAGTCATGGAAAAATGTGTCCACTCCCAATTAACCGATTACTATAACAAGACAAATTTCCCGAGCCAATTCCAATCTGGCTTTCGCCCCAAACACTCTACCGTAACTACCCTGCTAAAAGGGTGGAATGGAACGGGGACAACTCACTGGTGCAATATTCCTAGATTTTGCAAAGGCTTTTGATACTGTTGATCATGCTATCCTGCTTAACAAACTCCAGAGCTCTGGAATAGGGAAACATGCTTTAAACTGGTTTCAGTCCTACCTATCGGGTAGATCCCAACATGTATCCATCTCAGGCTCTAACTCCAACCCCCTGGATATCACCTGTGGTGTCCCGCAAGGCTCTGTTCTGGGGCCCCTACTCTTCTCAGTGTTCATTAATGATCTTCCCACAGCTTGTAAGGAAGCCTCAATACACATGTATGCAGATGACACAATCCTGTATGCACACAGCCATAGCCTCTCTGACCTTCAACACATACTTCAGTCTGACTTTTTGAGACTCAAAAACTGGATTTCCCAAAACAAACTGTTTTAAACACTGCCAAGACTGTAACAATGGTATTTGGGACCAAGGCGACATTTTTAAAGCTTCCAGTGACTGAGCTCCAGATTAGAACCAACGCTAACACCACCCTAACACCTGTCACTAGTTTTAAATACCTGGGCTTATGGTTTGACTCCCACTTAACATTCGGGATGCACATTGATACCCTGACAACCAAGACCTATGCCAAACTAGGTGTACTTTACAGGAATAAATCCTCCCTAAGTCTCTTGGTCAGAAAGCGTATCGCACAGCAGATGCTAATGCCAATTATTGACTATGGAGACATAGTATATGGCTCGGCATCCCAAACCCACCTTAGCAAACTTGACACCCTCTACAATTCAATTTGTCGTTTCGTTCTCCAATGCAACTACAACACACATCACTGCGAAATGCTCAAAGAACTAGATTGGTCATCACTCGAGTCTAGGCGCAAAGTTCACCTTTCCTGTCTTGCCTTCAAATACTTTCTGGGCAAACTACCCAGCTACCTGAACAAGCTCCTCACCCCTACCACATGCAGCACCTATCACCTGAGATCTGACTCCAAAAGACTGTTCATGGTCCCAAGGCTCAACAAAGTATCCGTCCGCTCCTCCTTATCTTACCGCACACCCCAAAACTGGAACAACCTACCGGAGACTCTCACAGCCGCCCCCAGTTTAAGTTCTTTCAAATCTAAGGCTGTCTCACATTTTAATCTGGTCTGTAACTGTTACATACGCCTATAATATACATCTTCTCTAACTGTGCATGCAATGTCTTGTATATAATGTATACCCTGTTCATTTATGTAACTGTATTTGTAACCATGTATTATTTTGTTTTACTCTGTGCCCAGGACATACTTGAAAACGAGAGGTAACTCTCAATGTATTACTTCCTGGTAAAACATTTTATAAATAAATAAATAAATAGTGTGGCCAACAGTCCATCTGAAAGCTAAGCCCCGCCCCCATTCTAGAAGGAACTCACCCGGTCACATGGGGTGACTATGGTGATCTGTGAGGTCACTAGGGAGTATGAAGATGGGAGTATAGGGGATTGGGCCTCAGACCCCAGGAGCGCCCCAACAACACCAGGAGGTCTCCAGGAGGAACAGGACGGGTCTCAGCTGTCGGCGTTTAGCGCTAGTTTAGTAAGTGGGAAACTGTGTGTTAAGATGTGAAATCAGCTCTGTTGTTTTCACAGTTAGGGAAAGTGTCCACACTCAGATAGTGCCACTTATTAGCTGATTGTGAAGCCATACCAGTACGCTGAGAGAGTGTGTGCGCGGCAGGTTCCCATATGTGGGATCCCTAAAACAGGGTTCCCCAGAACTGTCACTATCAAGGTTGGTGAAACGTCAGCCTGGAAGTAGGTAGGCACACCACGTCACTGAGGAGGACGGCCTGTACTTTGTTTTGGTGATGGGTAGGGGCAGCAGGGGGGGGGGGGCAGCAGAGGAGGGGGGGGGCAGCAGAGGAGGGGGGGGAGCAGCAGAGGAGGGGCAGCAGGGGGGGGAGGGGCAGCAGGGGGGAGGGGCAGCAGGGGGGGAGGGGCAGCAGGGGAGGGAGGGGCAGCAGGGGAGGGAGGGGCAGCAGGGGAGGGGGGGAGGGGCAGCAGGGGGGAGGGGAAGCAGGGGGGGAGGGGAAGCAGGGGGAGGGGCAGTAGGGGGCAGGGGGGGCAGCAGAGGAGGGAGGGGGGCAGCAGAGGGAGGGAGGGGGGGGCAGCAGAGGGAGGGAGGGGGGGGGCAGCAGAGGGAGGGGGGGGGCAGCAGAGGGAGGGAGGGGGGGCAGCAGAGGGAGGGGGGGCAGCAGAGGGAGGGGGGCAGCAGAGGAGGGGGGCAGCAGAGGGAGGGAGGGGGGTCAGCAGAGGGAGGGAGGGGGGGGGCAGCAGAGGGAAGGAGGGAGGGGGGGCAGCAGAGGGAGGGAGGGGGGGCAGCAGAGGGAGGGAGGGGGGGCAGCAGAGGGAGGGAGGGGGGGCAGCAGAGGGAGGGAGGGGGGGCAGCAGAGGGAGGGAGGGAGGGGGGGCAAGCAGAGGGAGGGAGGGGCAGAGGGAGGGAGGGAGGGGGGGCAGAGGGAGGGAGGGGGGGGCAGCAGAGGGAGGGAGGGAGGGGGGGGCAGCAGAGGGAGGGAGGGAGGGGGGGGCAGCAGAGGGAGGGAGGGAGGGGGGGGCAGCAGAGGGAGGGAGGGAGGGGGGGGCAGCAGAGGGAGGGAGGGGGGGCAGCAGAGGGAGGGGGGGCAGCAGAGGGGGGGGTCAGCAGAGGGAGGGGGGTCAGCAGAGGGAGGGAGGGGGGTCAGCAGAGGGTGGGAGGGGGGTCAGCAGAGGGTGGGAGGGGGGGGCAGCAGAGGGAGGGAGGGGGGGCAGCAGAGGGAGGGAGGGAGGGGGGGCTGCAGAGGGAGGGAGGGGGGGCAGGGGAGGGGGGGCAGCAGAGGGAGGGAGGGGGGGGCAGCAGAGGGAGGGAGGGGGGAGCAGCAGAGGGAGGGAGGGGGGTCAGCAGAGGGAGGGAGGGGGGGCAGCAGAGGGAGGGAGGGGGGGCAGCAGAGGGAGGGAGGGAGGGGGGGCAGCAGAGGGAGGGAGGGGGGCAGCAGAGGGAGGGAGGGGGGGCAGCACAGGGAGGGGGGGCAGCACAGGGAGGGAGGGAGGGGGGGGCAGCAGAGGGGGGGCAGCAGAGGGAGGGAGGGAGGGGGGGGGCAGCTGAGGGAGGGAGGGGGGGCAGCTGAGGGAGGGAGGGGGGGCAGCAGAGGGAGGGAGGGGGGGCAGCAGAGGAAGGGAGGGGGGGGCAGCAGAGGAAGGGAGGGGGGGGCAGCAGAGGGAGGGAGGGGGCAGCAGAGGGAGGGAGGGAGGGGGGGGGCAGCAGAGGGAGGGAGGGAGGGGTGGCAGCAGAGGGAGGGAGGGAGGGGGGGCAGCAGAGGGAGGGAGGGGGGGCAGCAGAGGGAGGGAGGGGAGGGCAGCAGAGGGAGGGAGGGGAGGGCAGCAGAGGGAGGGAGGGGGGGCAGCAGAGGGAGGGAGGGGGGGCAGCAGAGGGAGGGAGGGGGGGGCAGCAGAGGGAGGGGGGGGGGCAGCAGAGGGAGGGAGGGGGGGCAGCAGAGGGAGGGAGGGGGGGCTCTCTAGGTAGGGTACAATAGCATAAACTAGAGGAAAAAGGAAACCTAGTGAGTGAGCACTCAGTCACAAGAAGAGCAACGTGATTGTGTTAAAAACATTATTTATTGTCATCAACGAATATAAAATAAAGGGGTTTAAAATCAGAGCATTCAACGTAACTGTAATCAAAATAACATTGCTGTGTGTACAGTGATCAATACCGGCCCCTTATTCTTATGAGGCTGTTATTTACAGTACGAGAATGTGACTAATGGCACAAATCTCCCATATGTATTATCAGCAGAGCTTTCACAGCAATGTTATTTTGATTACAGTTACGTTGAATAATCTGATTTTAAACCCCTTTATTTTATATTCGTTGATGACAATAAATAATGTTTTTAACACAATCACGTTACTCTTCT
Organism: Ascaphus truei; assembly: GCF_040206685.1. Lineage (NCBI taxonomy): Eukaryota > Metazoa > Chordata > Amphibia > Anura > Ascaphidae > Ascaphus > Ascaphus truei. The sequence goes on along the minus strand of NC_134504.1, from coordinate 1,469,889 downwards.
TGTGACTGAGTGCTCACTCACTAGCTTTCCTTTCTCTTCTAGTTTATTTTATTGTAACTTACCTGAACCAGGGGGTCTTCCCCCGGAGACAATCAGTGTCCCCCGACCGTCTGAGACCCCTGGTTACTGTGACCTGGAGGCCATTTTTAAAACCCTTCATCACCCAGGAACGGGCGAGCTGCACACATCGTGCGAACACTGACCAACCCCAAAGGGGGAACCCACCCCCCCAGATCAGGGAAGCTAAACTAACCCGCGAGAAGGTGGGACTGTGGCGTGAAGACGACAAGTCACCAGACATGATATCATGCAATCATTGTCACCTGCAGTAATAACATGTCCGCGCACACAGCAGGTCCGCCATTGCTGTCCCGCCCGTTACCCGCGGAGCGCGCTCACTTCCAGGGATTTCTCATTGGGATTTGGCTTCTGTGTTACCAGCAATTTAGAAAAGCAATTTAAAGCTGCAGTTCAGTCAATATCCTGCATGTGTGTTTTTTTTAATAAATCAGTTCTGTAGTAAGAAAAAATACTTTTAGCATTTTCTGTTTTAAAAAACAACAACTTTGAAAAACCAATTTTCTTGTATTCTATTTTAACAGCCATTTGCTAAGGCACTGCCCCTTCATGTCCTGTCACAAGCCCTGGCACACCCCTTTGTCAGCCCCGCCCTCCCTCTAGCACATGTCAGTGCAGGAGTGCTCATGAATATTCGTGAGCTTCCACTGACAGACAAGCAGAATATAAACAGATCCCTTCACTAATTATGTCACCAAATTTCACCGATCAATACATGGAGAACGAATTGACCGGCAGCTATACAGTTCTTTAGGTAATTAGAGGTTGCCCACATGAAACTATTGAAGTAAAAAAATAAATAAAAAAAATAAAAAAAAGACTGAACTGCAGCTGTAAGGGAGAAGGGGGCAGCAGGGGGAGAAGGGGGCAGCAGGGGGAGGGGGGGGAGCAGGGGGAGGGGGGGCAGCAGCAGGGAGGGGGGGCAGCAGGGGGGGGAGAGGCTGCCAAGAAAGTATTCCAGACTCGTTCAAGCTGATTAAAACCCCGCCAGGGACTGCCGCGCGGTGTCTTAAACATTATAGGTTGTGTAAACACTTCGTGACATGGTGACCGGTGAAAGCAGCGGTCTGTACGGAAAGCGACTTGTTGCATTTTTGACTTGAAGAGATTTATGTATTATGGGTGGGAGGTCTTGTTTATATGTATTGGAGGGTGGGGGTCTTATTAATATGTCTGGGGTGGTGGGGGGTGGGGGAGGTCTTGTTTATATGTATTGGGGGAGTGGGGGTCTTGTTTATATGTATTGGGGGAGTGGGGGTCTTGTTTATATGTATTGGGGGAGTGGGGGTCTTGTTTATATGTATTGGGGGAGTGGGGGTCTTGTTTATATGTATTGGGGGAGTGGGGGTCTTGTTTATATGTATTGGGGGAGTGGGGGTCTTGTTTATATGTATTGGGGGAGTGGGGGTCTTGTTTATATGTATTGGGGGAGTGGGGGTCTTGTTTATATGTATTGGAGGGGGGGGGTCTTATTTATATGTATTGGGGGAGTGGGGGTCTTATTTATATGTATTGAGGGAGTGGGGGTCTTGTTATATGTATTGGGGGAGAGGGGGTCTTGTTTATATGTATTGGAGGGTGGGGGGTCTTATTTATATGTATTGGGGGAGTGGGGGGTCTTATTTATATGTATTGGGGGAGTGGGGGTCTTGTTTATATGTATTGGAGGGTGGGGGGTCTTGTTTATATGTATTGGAGGGTGGGGGGTCTTATTTATATGTATTGGGGGAGAGGGGGGCTTTTTAATATGTATGGGGAAGGTTTTAAAAATATATATGTATTGGGGGAGTGTTTTTTTTAAAATATGTATTGGGGGAATGGGGGGCTTTTCAATATATATTGGAGGAATGGGGGGCTTTTTAATGTGTATTGGAGGAGTGGGGGGCTTTTTAATGTGTATTGGGGGAGTGGGGGGCTTTTTAATGTGTATTGGGGGAGTGGGGTTATATGTATTTTGTGGGACACATCTCTCTCTGTGTCTTTACTAGCTCAACGTTTCAGCTCTTGAAAAAAGCTCCATTGTGAATCCGAAACATTTAGCTAGTAAACACACATTATTTATTGTACCATTTAATCTCTCTCTCTCTCTCTCTCTCTCTCTCACTCTCACACACCCACACTCTCTCGTCACGGCGCCCTCTATTTGCCGGATCTGTAACTGCAGTTTGCTCTCTTCCTTGGAGCTGCCTCGCCCCTGTGCCCCCTCAGGCCAGCTAGCCCCTGCGCCCCCCACAGGCCAGCTCACCCCTGTCCCCCCCAGGACCAGCACATCCCTGTACCCCCCCGCGGCAGCTCACGTCTGTGCCCCCCCCAGGCAAGCTCGCCCCTGTACCCCCCTAGGCAAGCTCGCCCCTGCGCCCCCCCAGGCAAGCTCGCCCTTGTGCCAGCTCTCCCATGTGCCCCCCCCGCCTGCCAGCTCGCCCTTGCGTCCCCCCAGCCCATCCCTGTGCTCCCCCAGGCCAGCTCGCCCCTGTGCCCCCCCAGCCCATCCCTGTGCCCTCCCCCAGGCTGCTCGCCCTTGTGCCCCACTCAATTCTCCTGCTCACTTTTAAAGCTTTACACTCTTCTGCCCCTCCTTACATCTCAGCCCTAATTTCTCGCTATGCACCATCCCGACTCTTGCGTTCTTCTCAAGGATGTCTTCTTTCTACTCTATCCACCTTAAGACACACTTGCTTAAAGAAGCATATGAATAGCACTGTGGATATTCTGAACACAATACATAAAGCTTGGCCCCCTGCAGACGCACTTACCAGAACTCCCTCCTCCTGTCTCTGTACGTTCTATCTACCTACCAATTAGACTGTAAGCTCCTCGGGGCAGGGACTTCTCTTCCGAAATGTTACTTTTATGCCTGTAGCACTTATTCCCATGATCTGTTATTTGTATTATTTGTTATTTATATGATTGTCACATGTATTACTGCTGTGAACCGCCATGTACATTAATGGCGCTATATAAATAAAGACATACACACAGTTTAGTTAGCGATAGTCTGATGAGTCAGTGATACGATTAATTAAGGGTTCGCTGAACAAATATTTTCTACCAGGGGGGTGCAGTGTAAAAAAAAATGTGGGGAACCTCTGAGATACATCACAGGCAATTACTCTTTTTCTAGGGGCGGATTGAACTGACCACTCTAACAAAGAGCCCCCTAATGGCCTGTGGGAGCCGCGAGATTTGGCAGCCATTTTTACCTTCAAGAATACTGGTAACTGCTCTGAAAAGTATCTGAGGACGAGGGAAGAGCGCCGTTCTGCGCCGAATGACACCCCAACTTTCCATGCTATAAAAGGGAGTTAAAAAAATAAACAATTGCCTGGTGGGACTACTGCCTTTAACACACATCTGATTTTATAAAGGAATAACTTCAATTAAATATAGTAATAAAATGTAATTTATTAGAAATATCACTGCCCTAATTGGCACTGCGCCATTAAACTATATGCTTTATACGGGAAATGTTAACGCCGATAAATATATGTTTATCTTCTCGAAGCATAAATCAATGGTCACTGTCCATCTCAGACTCGACAAATGAAACATGCACTTCAATATTGGCAGCGAGACGCGCTATTTATTCCCAAACTGTCTTTTGTTATCAGAATGTTTTGGGTTTCCCACAAGAGTTGTTGTTGCTTCATACTTGGGGGGAGTCAGTGTTTTTTGGCTCAAGTTAAAAGGGGAATAAGAGCCTTTGATAACTAAAGTCTGGTCAAGAACTGGCACAGACAGCTGAAGCGTACACCACAAAATATACTATGGTTTCCATATGTCATCTCTCGAGTGTTCTCACCCCACAGCAACCCAGCGCCTAGTGAGACGTGGTCGGGATTTAATGTATACAATATACTTTGCAATTAACTATTTTAATCAGAGGAAGACTGTCCTGCTGCAGAAATCAGAACACACGGATATTATTCGTTCTTCATTTGATAAAAGTGACCTGAATAAGTGAATAGATGAAGCTGGGCTGATATTCCTCCCTTCGGCGATACAAATAACGGAGATTAAGGAAATGCGAGGAAATCACTTTTTCGACCATGAAAAGGATAAAGTGCAGGGGATCGGGAAGCAATAAAAGATCATGCGGAACGGTTACAGTGGATCCAAAATACAAGATCCATGTGATAGATCAACAACTCCATCTTTATGCAGAAGGGAAAAAAGCCATATATAAAACTGCGCTCACACACATACATAGATAGATAGATACACATCCTGATATATACTCACACCTGCATATACTGTAGATACACATCCTGATATATACTCACACCTGCATATACTGTAGATACGCATCCTGCTACATACTCACACCTAAATATAAATACGCAGCCTGATACATACCCACACGTACATATAGATACACATCCTGATACATACTCACACGTACATATAGATACATAGCCTGATACATACTCACACCTACATATAGATACGCATCCTGATACATACTCACACGTACATATAGATACATAGCCCGATACATACTCACACCTACATATAGATATGCATCTGCATACATACTCACACCTAAATATAAATACGCAGCCTGATACATACCCACACGTACATATACGCAGCCTGATACATACTCACACGTACATATAGATACATAGCCTGATACATACTCACACCTAGATATAGATACGCAGCCTGATACATACCCACACGTACATATACACAGCCTGATACATACCCACACGTACATATACACAGCCCGATACATACCCACACGTACATATACGCAGCCTGATACATACTCACAAGTACATATAGATACGCAGCCTGATATATACTCACACCTAGATATAGATACGCAGCCTGATATATACTCACACCTAGATATAGATACGCATCCTGATATATACTCACACCTAGATATAGATACGCAGCCTGATACATACATATACACATCCTGATACATACTCACACATACATATACACATCCTGCTATATACTCACACCTACATATAGATATATGCATCTTGATACATACTCATATATAGATAATGATCCTGCTACACACGCGCACGCACACGCGCACACACACACACCCTGATACATACTCACACACACACACACACACACACACCCTGATACATACTCACACACACGTATAGATACACATCCTGATACTCACACGTACATATAGATACACATCCGTACATATAGATACACATCCTGATACTCACACATACATATAGATACGCATCCTGATACATACTCACACATACATATACGCAGTCTGATATATACTCACACATACATATAGATACGCATCCTGATATATACTCACACGTACATAGATACGCAGCCTTATATATACACTCACACGTACATATAGATACGCAGCCTTATATATACTCACACCTACATATAGATACCCAGCCTTATATATACTCACACCTACATATAGATACGCATCCTGATATATACTCACACATCATACATATAGCATACATATAGATAAGCATCCTGCTACCCATACCTACATATAGAAATATGCATCCTGATACATACTCACACCTACATATAGATATATATGCATACTGATACTCACACGTACATATAGATAAACATCCTGATAGTCACACGTACATATAGATACACATCCTGATAGTCACACAGTTCCCTGGCTGCACAGATACCAGCACCGCTACGGAGGTAAATATTTCTGGAAGCGGGATCCATGGAGCTGAAATTCATGGGGTTCAGCTCTGGAGACCCCCTGCATCAATCATATAAAAATTAAAAACAAGCAATGCAGCCTGGTCTGGCGCTTTAATCTGACTACATCTGCTTACGAAGGTCAATTACATTCCCGAGTTGTATGCTGCAAACTCACGAAGGATTAAAAAAAACAGATTAAAAACCCTGTTAAGGATGTTAAAATGAGGCCGGTATGTTACAAAACAAGCAAACATTTTCTAAGGCATTAATCAGCTACAGAATAGCAGGGGTCCGCCACCTTTCCAGGAAGAGATGCATGAATACACATGCAGGATACATATACTGTACACACACTCCTCTGGCGCCCGGAGAGGGTCTGCTCTGATCCCGCAACCCTGGAGTGGCCACGCAGGCGGATGCAGGGGTTGGGGCAGGCTTCGGACGGGTCCAACACAGGCAGGGGAGGAGAGGGGGATTGGCCGCAGAGTGATGGCCCGGCCCCAGCAGCCGAACGCGGAGGTACGGCCCCCCACACACAGAGCCGCGAGTTTCAGACCCCTGACCTATACGGATGTAGCCGGCGTTACCCAATGAGAACGCAGAATATCAGTCTCTCCTTGCGATTTAATGGCAGTGTTGGTGCAGAATACGGTATTACAACATCTACCACCCGGGTCGCTGGCAGGGAGAGTACGGGAGCCCCGGCAGAGGGTAGCCCAGCAAGCCGATCCCGAAAGTGGGGTCCCGACTTCAGGTCAGCCAGCGGGCCCCCTTCCTGCGCCAGCCTCACCCACCCAATGCTAAACGAACAGGTCGCCCTTCCCCACCCAGAAGCCCCCATAACATGCCCGCTATATATTCCATGAAAAATGTTGCTGCCATTTACTTACGTCGGTCCTACGTGGGACTGGATGGAGGTCATCGGCTACAACTTCGCCCAAGTGGCATTAATCCTAATGAGACAGTCTTTTCACAAAGCCAAAAACGACCCCAAGAAGAGCGGAGCTAAAGCAGGACGCTGCGGCCCGAGCATCAAACGTGAACGCTGCGTTCGGAAAAACAAACGCGTCGCGTCGATGGTCGGATCACAGATATAGACATGTTTCGCTGGTTTGTGGCACACACTGACACTGGACACTCGAGGAGGGGAATACATAAGAATATGAAATAAAAATAAACACTTATTCACGCTTCACATTCCCCCATATTTACGGATTGCATCTAAATCCGCGCAACTTCTAATTTTCCACAGGCAATAAATGATTATTAATCAGTATAATGATTAGGACAGATGTGTAGGGATCTTTGTCCAGTTATTCCCGTCCACTAAACCTAAAAGGCTGGAATTCTCTCTCATGTTTGCACAAAAGATCTGAAAAACAAAAGAAGGAAACAAAACCCCCAATTCTCCATCTCTTAATATTTTAATGTTCGCTTTCTTCAATGCAACATCATTTTCTGTGTTTGTTTTTGGTAAAGAGATATTCACTATATTTAACATGATCCTTTAAAAAAAAAAAAAAAAAAAATAAGTCAATCAACTCTCTCTGAAGAACAGATAATGACTAAAATAACAGAATTTCAAATCAATAACCCCTTCTCTGCCGGACGGGCCGCATAAAGGGGTTCAGAATACCGGGGTACAGCCTGGCAGAGAATCGGGTAATCTATTGCACTTTGTGAAGAAAAATTAAAAATAATAATAAAAAATATATATATATATATATAGCTATATATATAATTCATATTTTCGCCTCGCTCCCGCTCTGGAAGAGAGAATACAGGCGCTACGATGATATAAGTTCTCTCCTAGCGGCAAAGACGCCGTAATAATCCGTGCAACGCCTACGGGGTTTTTTTTTTTCTTCTTTTTTTTCATTTTTTTTCAAAAACAGGACAGATGGAAGAGACCGACGAAAGGAAAACCTTCCCGAATGCTGCAGGGGTCCCGGGCCCCCGCCCCTGCTGCCTAAAGAGTTCAATAATAAAATAACACCGCGCCGAGTCCCATGGATAGGCCAGTAACCGAGCAGGATGGGGGGTGTCCTGCGTTCCACCTGCAGGAACGCTGTGTGATCATCTGTAAAAAGGGACGCACTTTACATGTGACTATAGCATACAGACAGGATGGAAAACGAACACCGATCTTATTGCGTGTGGCGTCGGGGAGAGGGATAAAAATCACGGCAATGTGCGCTGGGATCTCTCTACGTCTTGTTCGCTCGCAAGCCCTTGGTTGCTAGAGTTTTGGGAAGCCGCACCATCAGTCAACGTACATGGGGGAGCTGGGGGTCGCTGGGATTTGATCCAGGATTTTGCCGACGTACCGGGCTACGTCCACCGTACGCTCTTCATACATCATGATGAAAGAATGTTTCTGCGTGGAGGGAACACAGGGAAATGGCGAGGAAAGTTAGCAGCGCATTTTCTAAACCACTAGAGCGCCCCCGTGGCGCGTAGGTTTATAATTCCTAACACTTACTCTGCTCATGTACGTTATGGATCTGGCAAGACATCATTTCGCAGGGACAGAGAGCAGTCAGCCCATCATTGCGTGCAAAGACCTAGCAATGCGCCCGCAAGGCGGAATATATTGCACTATATAATGGCGACGTGCAGGTAGGTACAACGGTAACTTAACACAGCGGATGTAATAATTCCTTTGTTTTGGACAAGGGGAGATGGAGTCCACAGCTGTGAGGGAGAAGTGGACTTGGCGGTTTATCACATCAGTGGACAGATCAAGACCATGCAACACAAACTATAACAAGGTTGCACTGGCAGAAAATCTGATGCGTGGTTGTGTGTGCGCATGTACACACACACACACACACACACACACACACACACACAGAATCCAATGCACAGCCGGCACACCATATGCAAGTAAATAAGTTTTGGTGCTTATCCCATAAAGCAATAACAGCCCATACGATACCGGTTGCAACACGACATCAAGGGACAGCACGCAGGTAAGTAAATCATACATTTTCTATATTTGATAGAAGACACAAAAACTGACGTTTCGGTCCCCCAGTGGGACCGAACTCAAGGTGGTGCACCCCCCACTGGGGGACCGAAACGTCGGTTTTTGTGTCTTCTATCAAATATAGAAAATTCATGATTTACTTACCTGCGTGCTGTCCCTTGATGTCGTGTTGCAATCGGTATCGTATGGTCTATATATGTGGGAGGGAACACCAGATCCATTTATTTAGGAGATTGAGATGGAAGACGCCCGCATGCAACAGCCGCCCTACGTCCTAACTGTATTCTACCTATAACCTTCCGCATAAAGCATTTCAATAGCTTGGACTCCTGACCTCTGCTCCCTACACCCATTGAGGCACTGCCCAACCATGGTGGTCAAGCATGGCCACCCACTTCCCTCGCTCCTTCTCCTGCTGTCTCCCAGTCTCCCAGAATCCCACTTAGCTTGTAGGCTCTCTAGGGCAGGATTCTCTGCATCTGCTTGTATGTTTTACGCGCTTATTGTATCATTCCCTGTATTCTCATTTCTGAAGCCCGGCGTACATGGTTTGCATTATATAAATAAATAAAACTACACCGACGTGTAACCAGACCCAGATTTTACTACTCACCAGAAGCTCTTTGTACTTTGGCCTTTTTGACTCGTCCTTTGTAAGGCTACAACGAAAAGAAATAAAAATGTTTGGATTAAACCCTTTTATCAAACACATGAAAAGAACAATCCTCCCCATGTAACTAGCCGAATTCAAGAAACGGCGCCGGATTAAGATCAAAGTGGTTAACCCAGTACCGCCCAATAGTATTAAACTGGGCCCCTCCAAAAAGTATGTCTTATCTTTGAGACCCCATTCTGTATGGGGTGCATAAAGAGATGGTTGGGGCACCCCAAAAAAGCCATGTAAAGAACAAGCAAATCACAGGAAGGATTCAGCTCTCCGAGTAAGCTGGGGGGGAAAAGATAGACAGGTCACCTTTCTGATAGTTTAAATATGAGCATACACACACTCTCACACACACACTCTCACTCACACACTCTCTCTCTCTCTCACACACTCTCTCTCTCTCTCACACACTCTCTCTCTCTCTCACACACACTCTCTCTCTCTCACACACACTCTCTCTCTCACACACACTCTCTCTCTCACACACACTCTCTCTCTCACACACACTCTCTCTCTCACACACACTCTCTCTCTCACACACTCTCTCTCTCACACACTCTCTCTCTCACACACTCTCTCTCTCTCACACACTCTCTCTCTCACACACTCTCTCTCTCTCACACACTCTCACACACTCTCACACACACTCACACACTCTCACACACACTCACACACTCACACACTCACACACTCACACACTCACACACTCACACACTCACACACTCACACACTCACACACTCACACACTCACACACTCACACACTCACACACTCACTGTAAAACATTGAAAAGATAGTTGTACTAAGCGTTTTGCTGGCGACAGCGTATAAGCATTGTGTAAAGAAAACAAAAACAGAAAAATTGTAACTCCAAAGTGCGGTTTGTGATCTGACAGCCAACCCGCCACGGCCACGAAGAAGGCTCCCACAGGATATGGTGCAGGAGTGCGGTTTGAGAACGGTGAAGTTACACGCTCGGATAGTGAGCCTGAAACCTCTCATTGGCTTAGAAGGTAGAACATTCATTTCTGCATTTGGCCACCAGGTGGCAGCATAAACAAATGTGTGCAACACTGGACCAGATTCACTAAATGGTGCCATGTTTTAGCCATAACACTTATTCTTCTGAATGGGATCTAACGCTAAGCACCAGTTAGTGAACCCAGGCCTACGAGTCGCTAGGATCAAAACGCACCAACAACGGTGAATTTCCCAACGAGTTCAATTTAGGTCGTTCACACCATTATGTTACAAAACCCCAGGCACCTAGAAGTATTATTAAATCAGTTACTTAGTAGAGCCGGTGAGTGGAGAATCGAGGGGTGAGGGGGGGGCTTCAGGTCCTCTGGCTGCTCCCTTTTGTGTGATACAACGATGTGCTGAACAAGAGGTTACACAGGCAGAGCCCCCTCTGTCCCCCTCCATCTTAATGTCTCTAACCCTCATTTTCAAAGGAAACTATCCTAAATTTGTTTAAAGTTCTTTTCTCCTTATTTTTTTACTTGCCATAAGAGATCTCTTCTCCTTCCCATAAGAGATCTCTTCTCCTTCCCATAAGAGATCTCTTCTCCTTCCCATAAGAGATCTCTTCTCCTTCCCATAAAAGATCTCTTCTCCTTCCCAGAAGAGATCTCTTCTCCTTCCCAGAAGAGATCTCTTCTCCTTCCCAGAAGAGGTCTCTTCTCCTTCAGAGAAAAGAGGTCTCTCCTTCCCAGAAGAGATCTCTTCTCCTTCCCAGAAGAGGTCTCTTCTCCTTCCCAGAAGAGGTCTCTTCTCCTTCCCAGAAGAGGTCTCTTCTCCTTCCCAGAAGAGATCTCTTCTCCTTCCCAGAAGAGGTCTCTTCTCCTTCCCAGAAGAGATCTCTTCTCCTTCCCAGAAGAGATCTCTTCTCCTTCCCAGAAGAGATCTCTTCTCCTTCCCATTGTTCGTGTTTAATGTTATTTTTATTTGAATCTGTGTCGTAGATAAATTGGTTTCAAATATTAAGCGTCTGGGAAGTTAAAATGAATCTCTCTCTCTCCCCAGAACGCCAATTTCTTTAAAAAACGAACCGAGCCCCGTACAGTTTGCAATTCACGCAGTGCGCAGTTTGCAATTCACGCAGTGCGCAGTTTGCAATTCACGCAGTGCGCAGTTTGCAATTCACGCAGTGCGCAGTTTGCAATTCACGCAGTGCGCAGTTTGCAATTCACGCAGTGCGCAGTTTGCAATTCACGCAGTGCGCAATTTGCAATTCACGCAGTGCGCAGTTTGCAATTCACGCAGTGCGCCGTTTGGAGCGCACTCCTACACCGTTATTGTATATATTCTCCAGTCCAACATACAGGTTTAACAACCAGCATCGGGAGTATTAGGTTGTATACCAGGAGTGGCCAACTCCAGCCCTCAAGGGTCACCAACAGGTCGGGTTTGCAGAATATCCCTGCTTCAGCACAGGTGGTGGAATCGTTGACTAAGCCACCTGTGCTGAAGCAGGGATACCCTGGAAACTGGTGGTGGCCCGTGAGGACTGGAGTTGGCCTCCCCTGGTCTATAACCAAATACTTACGAGCTGGTCGTTAAACCTGTATGCGTTCGGCGAAGGGATCACTCAGACGTGATTCGATCGGCTGAGAGAGCCACGGATGTGCCAGCGGCAGCCACGTCCTTACCACAGATTGACAAAGTTGATGAAGCTCGGGGAAAATTCTCGTTCTTCAGAATTGCTGAGCTGCGGTGGATCGCCCTTCACGACCTGCGTCAGCTGATCGAAGACGCTGTTCCATTTGGGGTACGGAAAGCGACCGGTGGCGAGCTCATACTGGGAGAGAAGAGACAGACGGCAGAAATGACCGATGCAGCGCGAGATTACACAACCTCATCCCCATTATAATGCACAATATATCACAGCTTCCATAGGATTCAATGGCCGAGGTGGACATACCCCACCCAGGGCTGCCGACACGGGCGTGCGGGGAAGAATATAAAGGGCAGGGCCCTGGGAACGCTGCCAGCTGACCGGGTCTTACCAGATGGGACAAAGAAGCCGGCTAATTCTGAATTTCAGGTGACTTAAGATAAGTGGGCGCATGGTGGTAAAGGCGCTATCTGTGACCCTTGCCCGAGACTCGGTGCTTGGCATAACGCAAGTCACGTTGGAAATCCGTGGCCTCTAGTGGTGGAAGTGGTTAAAAAAATAAAAAACAGTGTTACCATCTCTGGTCAGATAAGCAACACATTCATGTCCGAGACAGGCCCACAAACCCACGGCATGCTGTGCTGCCACTGCAGCAAAGGATTCTGGGTACTGACCTGCACATGAGTGTGTCACTCTTTACTTCCCATCCACTTTAACATGGGACCTCTAGAAGCTTATGCCTGCCGCATTACACCGTTTTTACAGCACGGCCTGGGTTAAAGTGCAGAGCCAGTAACCTGCTCACAGACAGATTTGCTCCGCAGACATCATTTTTTTTGCAAGTTTTGCACATTGCTTTTTTTAAATAAATAAACGTTTCCTGTAAAGACCGGTCCCCTCTCCTCCATCTTCTCACATTACCAGACAGCGCCACTCTTTTCTCTTAGCTACAGGCTTCATATAGTCTCACTAAGAAACACAAGCAAACCGGTCCCATTCACACGGAAATCCCCAAATCCACATCATCTCAGGTCTTCGTCAGGCGCAGCTCTGCTTTAAGGAAAGTGGCGCTGTAACATTGTAAGAAGTAGTGGTACTCAGCGCCGTTTAATAGCGTTGCACATGGACGACAGATACACATTCAATATATTGAGTAGCTTTATACTCCGTTAAAGAATGGCGGTGAATACATTGCTAACTGCGTTACTCCCACTCCATGAAGTACATTTAGGTGACGCTAACTATCAAGGAGAAGAATCGTTTACTTGAACGAACGGCACCATTTGGTAGTGAATGGGCGGGGGGTGTCCTGCAGCATCTGACCGCGTCTTCTGGCAAAAGACTTCCTAGTTAGTAAATAGCGGATATAATGCTACGTAGGAGATCATTAGGGACACACACACCCAGCTAGACACACACCCAGCTAGACACACACACCCAGCTAGACACACACACCCAGCTAGACACACACACAGCTAGACACACACACCCAGCTAGACACACACACAGCTAGACACACACACCCAGCTAGACACACACACACACAGCTAGACACACACACACACAGCTAGACACACACACACACAGCTAGACACACACACACACACAGCTAGACACACACACACACAGCTAGACACACACACACACAGCTAGACACACACACACACAGCTAGACACACACACACACACCCCCAGCTAGACACACACTCACACAGCTAGGGACGGACACACACATAACACACACACACACACACAGCTAGGGACGGACACATACACACACACACACACACACACACACACAGCTAGGGACAGACACATACACACGCACACGCACACACGCACACAGCTAGGGACACACACACATACACCCCCACCCAGCTAGGGACACACACTCACACCCAGCTAGGGACACACACACACACCCCCACCCATCTATACTATAAAGCAATACATCGTGTTTATCACACGGACACGCTAACCGCGGAACAGCTATGGGATTAAGGAGGAGTCACACGGACACGCTAACCGCGGACCAGCTATGGGATTAAGGAGGAGTCACACGGACACGTTAACCGCGGAACAGCTATGGGATTAAGGAGGAGTCACACGACCAGAAGCGGGCGCTGCCAGACCTCTGGCACTGTAAAGGTTAAAATGAAATGCCCCTGTATGTTACAAAGTACCACTGTAATGCCCCTGTATGTCACAACGTACCAGTGTAATGCCCCTGTATGTTACAGCGTACCAGTGTAATGCCCCTGTATGTTACAGCGTACCAGAGTAATGCCCCTGTATGTTACAACGTACCAGAGTAATGCCCCTGTATGTTACAGCGTACCATTGTAATGCCCCTGTATGTTACAGCGTACCAGTGTAATGCCCCTGTATGTTACAGTGTACCAGTGTAACGCCCCTGCATGTCACTACGTACCAGTGTAATGCCCCTGTATGTTACAACGTACCACTGTAATGCCCCTGCATGTCACAACGTACCAGTGTAATGCCCCTGTATGTCACAACGTACCAGTGTAATGCCCCTGTATGTTACAACGTACCAGTGTAATGCCCCTGTATGTCACAACGTACCAGTGTAATGCCCCTGTATGTTACAGCGTACCAGAGTAATGCCCCATGTATGTTACAACGTACCAGTGTAATGCCCCTGTATGTTACAGCGTACCAGAGTAATGCCCCTGTATGTTACAACGTACCAGTGTAATGCCCCTGTATGTTACAGCGTACCAGTGTAATGCCCCTGTATGTTACAACGTACCAATGTAACGCCCCTGTATGTTACAACGTACCAGTGTAATGCCCCTGTATGTTACTACGTACCAGTGTAATGCCCCTGTATGTCACAACGTACCAGTGTAACGCCCCTGTATGTTACAACGTACCAGTGTAATGCCCCTGTATGTCACAACGTACCAGTGTAATGCCCCTGTATATCACAACGTACCAGTGTAATGCCCCTGTATGTTACAACGTACCAGTGTAATGCCCCTGTATGTTACAACGTACCAGTGTAATGCCCCTGTATGTCACAACGTAC
Organism: Ascaphus truei; assembly: GCF_040206685.1. Lineage (NCBI taxonomy): Eukaryota > Metazoa > Chordata > Amphibia > Anura > Ascaphidae > Ascaphus > Ascaphus truei. The sequence goes on along the minus strand of NC_134504.1, from coordinate 1,454,811 downwards.
CAGTGTAATGCCCCTGTATGTTACAACGTACCAGTGTAATGCCCCTGTATGTTACAATGTACCAGTGTAATGCCCCTGTATGTCACAACGTACCAGTGTAACGCCCCCGTATGTTACAACGTACCAGTGTAACGCCCCCGTATGTTACAACGTACCAGTGTAATGCCCCTGTATGTCACAACGTACCAGTGTAATGCCCCTGTATATCACAACGTACCAGTGTAATGCCCCTGTATGTCACAACGTACCAGTGTAATGCCCCTGTATGTCACAACGTACCAGTGTAACGCCCCTGTATGTTACAGCGTACCAGTGTAACGCCCCTGTATGTTACAATGTACCAGTGTAATGCCCCTGTATGTTACAGCGTACCAGTGTAATGCCCCTGTATGTTACAAAGTACCAGTGTAATGCCCCTGTATGTTACAGCGTACCAGTGTAATGCCCCTGTATGTTACAGCGTACCAGTGTAATGCCCCTGTATGTTACAACGTACCAGTGTAATGCCCCTGTATGTTACAATGTACCAGTGTAATGCCCCTGTATGTTACAATGTACCAGTGTAATGCCCCTGTATGTTACAGCGTACCAGTGTAATGCCCCTGTATGTTACAGCGTACCAGTGTAATGCCCCTGTATGTCACAGCGTACCAGTGTAATGCCCCTGTATGTCACAACGTACCAGTGTAATGCCCCTGTATGTTACAGCGTACCAGTGTAATGCCCCTGTATGTTACAACGTACCAGTGTAATGCCCCTGTATGTTACAACGTACCAGTGTAATGCCCCTGTATGTTACAGCGTACCAGTGTAATGCCCCTGTATGTTACAATGTACCAATGTAACGCCCCTGTATGTTACAACGTACCAGTGTAATGCCCCTGTATGTTACAACGTACCAGTGTAATGCCCCTGTATGTTACATCGTACCAGTGTAATGCCCCTGTATGTCACAACGTACCAGTGTAATGCCCCTGTCTGTCACAACGTACCAGTGTAATGCCCCTGTATGTTACAACGTACCAGTGTAATGCCCCTGTATGTCACAACGTACCAGTGTAATGCCCCTGTATGTCACAACGTACCAGTGTAATGCCCCTGTATGTTACAACGTACCAGTGTAATGCCCCGTATGTTACAACGTACCAGTGTAACGCCCCCGTATGTTACAGCGTACCAGTGTAATGCCCCTGTATGTTACAGCGTACCAGTGTAATGCCCCTGTATGTTACAGCGTACCAGTGTAATGCCCCTGTATGTCACAACGTACCAGTGTAATGCCCCTGTATGTTACAGCGTACCAGTGTAATGCCCCTGTATGTTACAGCGTACCAGTGTAATGCCCCTGTATGTCACAACGTACCAATGTAATGCCCCTGTATGTTACAGCGTACCAGTGTAATGCCCCTGTATGTTACAGCGTACCAGTGTAATGCCCCTGTATGTTACTACGTACCAGTGTAATGCCCCTGTATGTCACAACGTACCAGTGTAATGCCCCTGTATATCACAACGTACCAGTGTAATGCGCCTGTATGTCACAACGTACCAGTTTAATGCCCCTGTATGTTACTACCTACCAGTGTAATGCCCCTGTATATCACAACGTACCAGTGTAATGCCCCTGTATGTTACTACGTACCAGTGTAATGCCCCTGTATGTCACAACGTACCAGTGTAATGCCCCTGTATATCACAACGTACCAGTGTAATGCCCCTGTATGTCACAACGTACCAGTGTAATGCCCCTGTATGTTACAGCGTACCAGTGTAACGCCCCTGTATGTTACAACGTACCAGTGTAATGCCCCTGTATGTCACAACGTACCAGTGTAATGCCCCTGTATGTTACAACGTACCAGTGTAATGCCCCTGTATGTCACAACGTACCAGTGTAATGCCCCTGTATGTTACAACGTACCAGTGTAATGCCCCTGTATGTCACAACGTACCAGTGTAATGCCCCTGTATGTTACAACGTACCAGTGTAATGCCCCTGTATGTCACAACGTACCAGTGTAATGCCCCTGTATGTCACAACGTACCAGTGTAATGCCCCTGTATGTTACAACGTACCAGTGTAATGCCCCTGTATGTCACAACGTACCAGTGTAATGCCCCTGTATGTCACAACGTACCAGTGTAATGCCCCTGTATGTCACAACGTACCAGAGTAATGCCCCTGTATGTCACAACGTACCAGTGTAATGCCCCTGTATGTTACAACGTACCAGTGTAATGCCCCTGTATGTCACAACGTACCAGTGTAATGCCCCTGTATGTTACAGCGTACCAGTGTAATGCCCCTGTATGTCACTACGTACCAGTGTAATGCCCCTGTATGTCACAACGTACCAGTGTAATGCCCCTGTATGTTACAACGTACACATGTAATGCCCCTGTATGTTACAACGTACCAGTGTAATGCCCCTGTATGTTACAACGTACCAGTGTAATGCCCCTGTATGTTACAGCGTACCAGTGTAATGCCCCTGTATATCACAACGTACCAGTTTAATGCCCCTGTATGTTACAACGTACCAGTGTAATGCCCCTGTATGTTACTACGTACCAGTGTAATGCCCCTGTATGTCACAACGTACCAGTGTAATGCCCCTGTATGTCACAACGTACCAGTGTAATGCGCCTGTATGTTACAACGTACCAGTGTAATGCCCCTGTATGTCACAACGTACCAGTGTAATGCCCCTGTATGTTACTACCTACCAGTGTAATGCCCCTGTATGTCACAACGTACCAGTGTAATGCCCCTGTATGTTACTACGTACCAGTGTAATGCCCCTGTATGTTACAGCGTACCAGTGTAATGCCCCTGTATGTCACAACGTACCAGTGTAATGCCCTTGTATGTTACTACGTACCAGTGTAATGCCCCTGTATGTCACAACGTACCAGTGTAATGCCCCTGTATGTCACAACGTACCAGTGTAATGCCCCTGTATGTTACAACGTACCAGTGTAATGCCCCTGTATGTCACAACGTACCAGTGTAATGCCCCATGTATGTTACAGCGTACCAGTGTAATGCCCCTGTATGTCACAACGTACCAGTGTAATGCCCCTGTATGTCACAACGTACCAGTGTAATGCCCCATGTATGTTACAGCGTACCAGTGTAATGCCCCTGTATGTCACAACGTACCAGTGTAATGCCCCATGTATGTTACAGCGTACCAGTGTAATGCCCCTGTATGTCACAACGTACCAGTGTAGTGCCCCATGTATGTTACAGCGTACCAGTGTAATGCCCCTGTATGTCACAACGTACCAGTGTAATGCCCCATGTATGTTACAACGTACCAGTGTAATGCCCCTGTATGTCACAACGTACCAGTGTAATGCCCCTGTATGTCACAACGTACCAGTGTAATGCCCCTGTATGTCACAACGTACCAGTGTAATGCCCCTGTATGTCACAACGTACCAGTGTAATGCCCCTGTATGTCACAACGTACCAGTGTAATGCCCCTGTATGTTACAACGTACCAGTGTAATGCCCCTGTATGTCACTACGTACCAGTGTAATGCCCCTGTATGTCACAACGTACCAGTGTAATGCCCCTGTATGTCACAACGTACCAGTGTAATGCCCCTGTATGTTACAACGTACCAGTGTAACGCCCCTGTATGTCACAACGTACCAGTGTAATGCCCCTGTATGTCACTACGTACCAGTGTAATGCCCCTTTATGTCACTACGTACCAGTGTAATGCCCCTTTATGTCACAACGTACCAGTGTAATGCCCCTGTATGTTACAACGTACCAGTGTAATGCCCCTGTATGTCACTACGTACCAGTGTAATGCCCCTGTATGTCACTACGTACCAGTGTAATGCCCCTGTATGTCACTACGTACCAGTGTAATGCCCCTGTATGTCACAACGTACCAGTGTAATGCCCCTGTATGTCACAACGTACCAGTGTAATGCCCCTGTATGTCACAACGTACCAGTGTAATGCCCCATGTATGTTACAGCGTACCAGTGTAATGCCCCTGTATGTCACAACGTACCAGTGTAATGCCCCTGTATGTTACAGCGTACCAGTGTAATGCCCCTGTATGTCACAACGTACCAGTGTAATGCCCCTGTATGTTACAGCGTACCAGTGTAATGCCCCTGTATGTCACAACGTACCAGTGTAATGCCCCTGTATGTCACAACGTACCAGTGTAATGCCCCTGTATGTCACAACGTACCAGTGTAATGCCCCTGTATGTTACAGCGTACCAGTGTAATGCCCCTGTATGTTACAACGTACCAGTGTAATGCCCCTGTATGTTACAACGTACCAGTGTAATGCCCCTGTATGTTACAGCGTACCAGTGTAACGCCCCTGTATGTTACAACGTACCAGTGTAACGCCCCTGTATGTTACAACGTACCAGTGTAACGCCCCTGTATGTTACAACGTACCAGTGTAATGCCCCTGTATGTTACAACGTACCAGTGTAATGCCCCTGTATGTTACAGCGTACCAGTGTAATGCCCCTGTATGTCACAGCGTACCAGTGTAATGCCCCTGTATGTTACAGCGTACCAGTGTAACGCCCCTGTATGTTACAACGTACCAGTGTAATGCCCCTGTATGTTACAGCGTACCAGTGTAATGCCCCTGTATATCACAACGTACCAGTTTAATGCCCCTGTATGTTACAACGTACCAGTGTAATGCCCCTGTATGTCACAACGTACCAGTGTAATGCCCCTGTATATCACAACGTACCAGTGTAATGCCCCTGTATGTTACTACGTACCAGTGTAATGCCCCTGTATGTTACAGCGTACCAGTGTAATGCCCCTGTATGTTACAGCGTACCAGTTTAATGCCCCTGTATATCACAACGTACCAGTGTAATGCCCCTGTATGTTACTACGTACCAGTGTAATGCCCCTGTATGTTACTACGTACCAGTGTAATGCCCCTGTATATCACAACGTACCAGTTTAATGCCCCTGTATGTTACAACGTACCAGTGTAATGCCCCTGTATGTCACAACGTACCAGTGTAATGCCCCTGTATATCACAACGTACCAGTGTAATGCCCCTGTATGTTACTACGTACCAGTGTAATGCCCCTGTATGTCACAACGTACCAGTGTAATGCCCCTGTATGTTACAACGTACCAGTGTAATGCCCCTGTATATCACAACGTACCAGTGTAATGCCCCTGTATGTTACTACGTACCAGTGTAATGCCCCTGTATGTTACTACGTACCAGTGTAATGCCCCTGTATATCACAACGTACCAGTGTAATGCCCCTGTATGTTACTACGTACCAGTGTAATGCCCCTGTATGTCACAACGTACCAGTGTAATGCCCCTGTATGTCACAACGTACCAGTGTAATGCCCCATGTATGTTACAGCGTACCAGTGTAATGCCCCTGTATGTCACAACGTACCAGTGTAATGCCCCATGTATGTTACAGCGTACCAGTGTAATGCCCCTGTATGTCACAACGTACCAGTGTAATGCCCCTGTATGTCACAACGTACCAGTGTAATGCCCCTGTATGTTACAGCGTACCAGTGTAATGCCCCTGTATGTTACAGCGTACCAGTGTAATGCCCCTGTATGTTACTACGTACCAGTGTAATGCCCCTGTATGTCACAACGTACCAGTGTAATGCCCCTGTATGTCACAACGTACCAGTGTAATGCCCCTGTATGTTACAGCGTACCAGTGTAATGCCCCTGTATGTTACAACGTACCAGTGTAATGCCCCTGTATGTTACAACGTACCAGTGTAATGCCCCTGTATGTTACAGCGTACCAGTGTAATGCCCCTGTATGTCACAGCGTACCAGTGTAATGCCCCTGTATGTTACAACGTACCAGTGTAACGCCCCTGTATGTTACAACGTACCAGTGTAATGCCCCTGTATGTTACAACGTACCAGTGTAATGCCCCTGTATGTTACAGCGTACCAGTGTCATGCCCCTGTATGTCACAACGTACCAGTGTAATGCCCCTGTATGTTACAACGTACCAGTGTAACGCCCCTGTATGTCACAACGCACCAGTGTAATGCCCCTGTATGTCACAACGCACCAGTGTAATGCCCCTGTATGTCACAACGTACCAGTGTAATGCCCCTGTATGTCACAACGTACCAGTGTAATGCCCCTGTATGTCACAACGTACCAGTGTAATGCCCCTGTATGTCACAACGTACCAGTGTAATGCCCCTGTATGTCACAACGTACCAGTGTAATGCCCCTGTATGTCACAACGTACCAGTGTAATGCCCCTGTATGTCACAACGTACCAGTGTAATGCCCCTGTATGTCACAACGTACCAGTGTAATGCCCCTGTATGTTACAACGTACCAGTGTAATGCCCCTGTATGTCACTACGTACCAGTGTAATGCCCCTGTATGTCACAACGTACCAGTGTAATGCCCCTGTATGTCACAACGTACCAGTGTAATGCCCCTGTATGTTACAACGTACCAGTGTAACGCCCCTGTATGTCACAACGTACCAGTGTAATGCCCCTGTATGTCACTACGTACCAGTGTAATGCCCCTTTATGTCACTACGTACCAGTGTAATGCCCCTTTATGTCACAACGTACCAGTGTAATGCCCCTGTATGTTACAACGTACCAGTGTAATGCCCCTGTATGTCACTACGTACCAGTGTAATGCCCCTGTATGTCACTACGTACCAGTGTAATGCCCCTGTATGTCACTACGTACCAGTGTAATGCCCCTGTATGTCACAACGTACCAGTGTAATGCCCCTGTATGTCACAACGTACCAGTGTAATGCCCCTGTATGTCACAACGTACCAGTGTAATGCCCCTGTATGTTACTACGTACCAGTGTAATGCCCCTGTATGTTACAGCGTACCAGTGTAATGCCCCTGTATGTCACAACGTACCAGTGTAATGCCCTTGTATGTCACTACCTACCAGTGTAATGCCCCTGTATGTCACAACGTACCAGTGTAATGCCCCTGTATGTTACAACGTACCAGTGTAACGCCCCGTATGTCACAACGTACCAGTGTAATGCCCCTGTATGTCACAACGCACCAGTGTAATGCCCCTGTATGTCACAACGTACCAGTGTAAAGCCCCTGTATGTCACAACGTACCAGTGTAATGCCCCTGTATGTCACAACGTACCAGTGTAATGCCCCTGTATGTCACAACGTACCAGTGTAATGCCCCTGTATGTCACAACGTACCAGTGTAATGCCCCTGTATGTCACAACGTACCAGTGTAATGCCCCTGTATGTTACAGCGTACCAGTGTAATGCCCCTGTATGTCACAACGTACCAGTGTAATGCCCCTGTATGTCACAACGTACCAGTGTAATGCCCCTGTATGTCACAACGTACCAGTGTAATGCCCCTGTATGTTACAACGTACCAGTGTAACGCCCCTGTATGTCACAACGTACCAGTGTAATGCCCCTGTATGTCACAACGCACCAGTGTAATGCCCCTGTATGTCACAACGTACCAGTGTAATGCCCCTGTATGTCACAACGTACCAGTGTAATGCCCCTGTATGTCACAACGTACCAGTGTAATGCCCCTGTATGTCACAACGTACCAGTGTAATGCCCCTGTATGTCACAACGTACCAGTGTAATGCCCCTGTATGTCACAACGTACCAGTGTAATGCCCCTGTATGTCACAACGTACCAGTGTAATGCCCCTGTATGTCACAACGTACCAGTGTAATGCCCCTGTATGTCACAACGTACCAGTGTAATGCCCCTGTATGTCACAACGTACCAGTGTAATGCCCCTGTATGTCACAACGTACCAGTGTAATGCCCCTGTATGTTACAACGTACCAGTGTAATGCCCCTGTATGTCACTACGTACCAGTGTAATGCCCCTGTATGTCACTACGTACCAGTGTAATGCCCCTGTATGTCACAACGTACCAGTGTAATGCCCCTGTATGTTACAGCGTACCAGTGTAATGCCCCTGTATGTCACAACGTACCAGTGTAATGCCCCTGTATGTCACAACGTACCAGTGTAATGCCCCTGTATGTCACAACGTACCAGTGTAATGCCCCTGTATGTTACAACGTACCAGTGTAACGCCCCTGTATGTCACAACGTACCAGTGTAATGCCCCTGTATGTCACAACGCACCAGTGTAATGCCCCTGTATGTCACAACGTACCAGTGTAATGCCCCTGTATGTCACAACGTACCAGTGTAATGCCCCTGTATGTCACAACGTACCAGTGTAATGCCCCTGTATGTCACAACGTACCAGTGTAATGCCCCTGTATGTCACAACGTACCAGTGTAATGCCCCTGTATGTCACAACGTACCAGTGTAACGCCCCTGTATATCACAACGTACCAGTGTAACGCCCCTGTATATCACAACGTACCAGTGTAATGCCCAGGCTCCACACGTCGGACCGCACGTCGTATCCCTGTCGTGACGCACTCGGGTCAATCCTTTCCGGCTGAAAAAAAAAAACACAAAACGGAATGAACCAACGGGCCGGGGTTTCGCAGGCTCGGGAGATTCGGCGCGTCCGAGTCTCGCTCGGCCAGTCAGTTAATATCTGCGGCAGGGGACGATGTCTATTTCTGCTTCTCCGGGAGCAGCACACAGCCGGTCAAGTTACAGGTGAACAGATCGCGACTTCAACGCACGCCAAGCAGCAATAACCGCGTGAATACGGGAACACGGTGCGGTCTCCTTATATCAGCGAGACAAAGCTTTAACTCAGGGGGGTCAACTCCAGTCCTCAAGGGCCACCAACAGGTCAGGTTTTCAGGACAGCCCTGCTTCAGCACAGGTGGCTCAGACTGACTGCACCACCTGTGCTGAAGCAGGGATATCCTTAATACCCGACCTGTTGGTGGCCCTTGAGGACTGGAGTTGGCCTCCCCTGCTTTAACGCGTTGGGTATCCGAGGAAGGGGCTACTACGTCAGTGCGGAAGCAATGAGGAGGCCACTAGTTAGCAGTGGTCATGTGACCGTGAGTGCCACTAGGCAGCAGTGGTCATGTGACCGTGAGCGCCACTAGGCAGCAGTGGTCATGTGACCGTGAGTGCCACTAGGCAGCAGTGGTCATGTGACCGTGAGCGCCACTAGGCAGCAGTGGTCATGTGACCGTGAGTGCCACTAGGCAGCAGTGGTCATGTGACCGTGAGTGCCACTAGGCAGCAGTGGTCATGTGACCGTGAGCGCCACTAGGCAGCAGTGGTCATGTGACCGTGAGTGCCACTAGGCAGCAGTGGTCATGTGACCGTGAGCGCCACTAGGCAGCAGTGGTCATGTGACCGTGAGCGCCACTAGGCAGCAGTGGTCATGTGACCGTGAGCGCCACTAGGCAGCAGTGGTCATGTGACCGTGAGCGCCACTAGGCAGCAGTGGTCATGTGACCGTGAGTGCCACTAGGCAGCAGTGGTCATGTGACCGTGAGTGCCACTAGGCAGCAATGGTCATGTGACCGTGAGTGCCACTAGGCAGCAATGGTCATGTGACCGTGAGTGCCACTAGGCAGCAATGGTCATGTGACCGTGAGTGCCACTAGGCAGCAGTGGTCATGTGACCGTGAGTGCCACTAGGCAGCAGTGGTCATGTGACCGTGAGTGCCACTAGGCAGCAGTGGTCATGTGACCGTGAGTGCCACTAGGCAGCAGTGGTCATGTGACCGCGAGTGCCGGAGGGGCCGTGGAAATCTTGGGCTGCGGAGCCTTCTGCACTCAAAGGGTTAAACCAGCAATCCGCGCTGTACATATACAGTACATGTTTGTGTTACCTTATTCGAGGTTCCCAGGGTGGGTTAAGTCGCGGAACTCACGGGGAACCCCTGGGGTCAGCCTCACTCTGCGACATGACATGGCAGCTTCTGATTGGGTGACCCCGCTGCCATCTTTGTTTTTCCTTGCCAGTACTGGCAACCAGGGAGGTCCCCGAAGCTTGGGGTTCAGCTTCAGGGCTCATCCTCCCATTCAAGTAATATATATAATATATATATGTGTGTGTGTGTGTGTGTCTTTGTGCGTGTACAAGCGTGTGTGTATCATTGATTTATACAGACACACACAGACACCGTTGTATGCTTCTGCCTACACAGGTGGTACAGTATGGCTCACTATAGGAGACCTCTAACGGTAGTGCCCAGCGATTGGTCAGCGGTGAGGCGTGGGTGGCACGGATCAATACTTGTAAGGACCGTTCCCGCCTCTCAGACCTGTAGGAACTGCAGGGGCCTGGAATCCATGCCTGTGACATAAGCCCTTCGCAGAATAATTCATGGCGTGCCGATGTCCTGACTAAGCGTGCGATGTCCTGACTAAGCGTGCGATGAGGTCACCTCATTCTCCAGCGGTTTGGGCTGGGAGGATACCCGGGTTACTCAGTCGGAAGCAGAGAGAGAACTTGCTGCGGTTATAGTTCTGTGGGACTTCTGCTGGCTAAATATAGCACACGACGCGAGTTGGCGCAGTGCCCATGCTAAGCAGCTTCCATTACAGCTTAGCTCATGTCTGCACTTAGGTAACCCCGCGCGCCCCCCGCGCGTCTCCCGCACGTCTCCCGCGTGTCCCCCGCGCGTCCCACCAGCTGCTCCTCTCCGGGAAACCTGCCTCTGGCTGATCCCAAAGGTTTGCAATGTTTGCTAGTGAGCGTAGTATTGATATCCCCTCCCCGTTACATCTCTGGGAGAGCAAGGGCCACTTTGCCCGCCCGCGCCGCCCTTTTACATACAGGTGACCCCGCTCGTCGGCCATCTTTAGGACTCCCATTCAGAATTTCTTTACTACTTTGGAAGTTAATGTGTAAGCCCGGGGAGCGGGGACCTGGGAGGGGAGCGGGGCCCTGGGAGGGGAGCGGGGACCTGGGAGGGGAGCGGGGACCTGGGAGGGGAGCGGGGACCTGGGAGGGGAGCGGGGCCCTGGGAGGGGAGCGGGGCCCTGGGAGGGGAGCGGGGACCTGGGAGGGGAGCGGGGACCTGGGAGGGGAGCGGGGCCCTGGGAGGGGAGCGGGGCCCTGGGAGGGGAGCGGGGCCCTGGGAGGGGAGCGGGGCCCTGGGAGGGGAGCGGGGCCCTGGGAGGGGAGCGGGGCCCTGGGAGGGGAGCGGGGACCTGGGAGGGGAGCGGGGCCCTGGGAGGGGAGCGGGGACCTGGGAGGGGAGCGGGGACCTGGGAGGGGAGCGGGGACCTGGGAGGGGAGCGGGGCCCTGGGAGGGGAGCGGGGACCTGGGAGGGGAGCGGGGCCCTGGGAGGGGAGCGGGGACCTGGGAGGGGAGCAATACAATCATCCAGTCATTATACAGCCTGTGCAATACATTCATCCAGTCATTATACAGGCTGTGCAATACATTCATCCAGTCATTATACAGCCTGCGCAATACATTCATCCAGTCATTATACAGCCTGCGCAATACATTCATCCAGTCATTATACAGCCTGTGCAATACATTCATCCAGTCATTATACAGCCTGTGCAATACATTCATCCAGTCATTATACAGCCTGTGCAACACATTCATCCAGTCATTATACAGCCTGTGCAATACATTCATCCAGTCATTATACAGCCTGCGCAATACATTCATCCAGTCATTATACAGCCTGCGCAATACATTCATCCAGTCATTGTACAGCCTGCGCAATACATTCATCCAGTCATTATACAGCCTGCGCAATACATTCATCCAGTCATTATACAGCCTGTGCAATACATTCATCCAGTCATTATACAGCCTGTGCAATACATTCATCCAGTCATTATACAGCCTGCGCAACACATTCATCCAGTCATTATACAGCCTGTGCAATACATTCATCCAGTCATTATACAGCCTGTGCAATACATTCATCCAGTCATTATACAGCCTGCGCAATACATTCATCCAGTCATTATACAGCCTGCGCAATACATTCATCCAGTCATTATACAGCCTGCGCAATACATTCATCCAGTCATTATACAGCCTGTGCAATACATTCATCCAGTCATTATACAGCCTGTGCAATACATTCATCCAGTCATTATACAGCCTGCGCAATACATTCGTCCAGTCATTATACAGCCTGTGCAATACATTCATCCAGTCATTATACAGCCTGTGCAACACATTCATCCAGTCATTATACAGCCTGTGCAATACATTCATCCAGTCATTATACAGCCTGTGCAATACATTCATCCAGTCATTATACAGCCTGTGCAATACATTCATCCAGTCATTATACAGCCTGTGCAATACATTCATCCAGTCATTATACAGCCTGTGCAATACATTCATCCAGTCATTATACAGCCTGTGCAATACAATCATCCAGTCATTATACAGCCTGTGCAATACATTCATCCAGTCATTATACAGCCTGTGCAATACATTCATCCAGTTATTATACAGCCTGTGCAACACATTCATCCAGTCATTATACAGCCTGTGCAATACATTCATCCAGTCATTATACAGCCTGCGCAATACATTCATCCAGTCATTATACAGCCTGCGCAATACATTCATCCAGTCATTATACAGCCTGTGCAATACATTCATCCAGTCATTATACAGCCTGTGCAATACATTCATCCAGTCATTATACAGCCTGTGCAATACATTCATCCAGTCATTATACAGCCTGTGCAATACAATCATCCAGTCATTATACAGCCTGTGCAATACATTCATCCAGTCATTATACAGCCTGTGCAACACATTCACCCAGTCATTATACAGCCTGTGCAACACATTCACCCAGTCATTATACAGCCTGTGCAATACATTCATCCATTCATTATACAGCCTGTGCAATACATTCATCCAGTCATTATACAGCCTGTGCAATACATTCATCCAGTCATTATACAGCCTGTGCAATACATTCATCCAGTCATTATACAGCCTGTGCAATACATTCATCCAGTCATTATACAGCCTGTGCAACACATTCATCCAGTCATTATACAGCCTGTGCAATACATTCATCCAGTCATTATACAGCCTGCGCAATACATTCATCCAGTCATTATACAGCCTGCGCAACACATTCATCCAGTCATTATACAGCCTGCGCAACACATTCATCCAGTCATTATACAGCCTGTGCAATACATTCATCCAGTCATTATACAGCCTGTGCAATACATTCATCCAGTCATTATACAGCCTGTGCAATACATTCATCCAGTCATTATACAGCCCGTGCAATACATTCATCCAGTCATTATACAGCCCGTGCAATACATTCATCCAGTCATTATACAGCCTGTGCAATACATTCATCCAGTCATTATACAGCCTGTGCAATACATTCATCCAGTCATTATACAGCCTGTGCAATACATTCATCCAGTCATTATACAGCCTGTGCAATACATTCATCCAGTCATTATACAGCCTGCGCAATACATTCATCCAGTCATTGTACAGCCTGTGCAATACATTCATCCAGTCATTGTACAGCCTGTGCAATACATTCATCCAGTCATTGTACAGCCTGTGCAATACATTCATCCAGTCATTATACAGCCTGTGCAATACATTCATCCAGTCATTATACAGCCTGTGCAATACATTCATCCAGTCATTATACAGCCTGTGCAATACATTCATCCAGTCATTATACAGCCTATGCAATACATTCATCCAGTCATTATACAGCCTGTGCAACACATTCATCCAGTCATTATACAGCCTGTGCAATACATTCATCCAGTCATTATACAGCCTGTGCAATACATTCATCCAGTCATTATACAGCCTGTGCAATACATTCATCCAGTCATTATACAGCCTGTGCAATACATTCATCCAGTCATTATACAGCCTGTGCAATACATTCATCCAGTCATTATACAGCCTGTGCAATACATTCATCCAGTCATTATACAGCCTGTGCAATACATTCATCCAGTCATTATACAGGCCCATCATTGCGTTTTCATGTCACAGCACGCTCAGTTAGGGATACAGCAATGAACGCTGCCATTATCCCTACGTCTGAAACTTGCGTACAGAAAAGCTTTGCATAATATTCATTAGTGGGTCATAGAGTGACACTGTAACATGCCCACAGTCTCAAGGTGACCTCTGGGACACGGACCGACATTCCCCTTTTTCCAAAGGCAGTGACATGACCACCCGGCCATTCGTAATCACTTGCCTTGTTTGCATTAGATTGCATAATCCCGTGTGTTTGTGTCTGTTATAAACTAGATATAAATATAAAATGTATACACATATACAGACATACATCTGTCTGTCTGTGTAATATCATCGCCCTGCATCAGTGTGTGTGTGTGTGTGTCTGTCTGTGTAATATCATCGCCCTGCATCAGTGTGTGTGTGTGTGTGTGTGTGTGTCTCTCTGTCTGTGTAATATCATCGCCCTGTATCAGTGTGTGTGTGTGTGTGTCTCTCTGTCTGTGTAATATCATCGCCCTGCATCAGTGTGTGTGTGTGTGTGTGTGTGTGTCTGTCTGTGTAATATCATCGCCCTGTATCAGTGTGTGTGTGTGTGTGTGTGTGTGTGTGTGTCTCTCTGTCTGTGTAATATCATCGCCCTGTATCAGTGTGTGTGTGTGTGTGTCTCTGTCTGTGTAATATCATCGCCCTGCATCAGTGTGTGTGTGTGTGTCTGTCTGTGTAATATCATCGCCCTGTATCAGTGTGTGTGTGTGTGTGTGTGTGTCTCTCTGTCTGTGTAATATCATCGCCCTGTATCAGTGTGTGTGTGTGTGTGTGTGTGTGTGTGTGTGTGTGTGTGTCTGTCTGTGTAATATCATCGCCCTGTATCAGTGTGTGTGTGTGTGTGTCTCTCTGTCTGTGTAATATCATCGCCCTGTATCAGTGTGTGTGTGTGTGTGTGTGTGTCTGTCTGTGTAATATCATCGCCCTGTATCAGTGTGTGTGTGTGTGTGTGTGTCTCTCTGTCTGTGTAATATCATCGCCCTGTATCAGTGTGTGTGTGTGTGTGTGTGTGTGTGTGTGTCCAGTACATTGCAACACCTTAGAATTTTTTTATAATTAAAGCACATATATATATTTTTTCCCCTAAGGTGTTACAATGTACACACACACACACACACACACACACACACACACACACACACACACACACACACACACACACACACACACACACACACACACACACACACATCCAAGTGTTATACAGCCATGGGTTAACCGCTTGCAACTGAATGTCCCCTGCAAGCCCCAGGCGTCAGTGCCCTCTGTAATGTGAGATAGGGAGTCCTGGCCGCCCCATCGTGCTGCATTCCTTCCCCGTGAGCGCGCACAGGGAACGACCCAACACGTTCCCAATGACGTGGGGACGTGTCAGGCACTTTTTTCAACGCGTGACCTTCACTCCCAAACTTGGCTTGGAAACGGAGAGTTCCCAGATGCTCGGTCCCATTAAAGGCCTCGTTTCCCCCCCAATCCCAAGTAGCAAAACCCCAAATGGAAATAGAACGTAAATACAGTCGCTGTTCCTTAACCGCTTCAGGTCATATCAAACTCCGGCCACCACCGCGTCATGTGAGCGATCAGATGATGCGACTGGCGCCAGGCACCTCTACTTCCGTCTCGATCGGGCTGGCCGATCCGTCAGAGCCCGATCACTCACCGGAAAATGAACGAATGATGTACCTGGTACCTATAAGGACCCCTAGCATGCCAAGGCCCACGCCGCAGTAGGTACGCCATACCGGCGCTGTAAAGGCTAAAGATGCAAATCGGTAGAGGCCAACATTAAACCTTGTGCTATTTTGCAAGTCATGGCCAGCACCTCTGGCAACAAAGGAGTTAAGAATTAATACTTGGATACGCTGTATTTGGCGACATTAATAAAAAGGCGCTATACGTAAACATTGTGCGTGAAATGCAGGACTCGCCCTGGGGCGCGGGGTCACTGGCTCATATTCCCAGCGGACATTGGTCCCCAGTATTACCCGCACGGGGGATTTTCGGGGCCAACGTTACGTTTTGCTCTAAACTGTGAGACTTAAAGAAACTGGGCTGGGAAAAGTGGGCGACCTTAACCTCGCCCAATGT
This sequence comes from Ascaphus truei, assembly GCF_040206685.1. Classification (NCBI taxonomy): domain Eukaryota; kingdom Metazoa; phylum Chordata; class Amphibia; order Anura; family Ascaphidae; genus Ascaphus; species Ascaphus truei. Next base: position 1,438,759 of record NC_134504.1, on the reverse strand, counting down.
GAGGGTATTACTTTCTCACCTTGACTGATTTTAACAGTATTATACTATTGTGTTTTTTCTTTTTTTCTCTCGATATATTTCATATTTTGATGATGAGTTTCTGCGCATTTGGAACTTCCCTCCTCATGTCCCCATAATAATGTCATTTTGCTGCTGGAGTTTCCCATGCGCTTGTCAGCTTGGAGTGTCACCCTCAGGAGGTGCTGGGGATGAATGAGATAACGTACCTGCTGGGGTGCATCAAATTCTGTGACAAGCAAAAAGACAGAGGGCACAGCAAACAATTGGGTAATAACCAATAACTTACGGCCATGTACGGTCGGCATCCGGCGTCTCGGGTCTTAGCGATGGAGTCCACCAGCTGACCACTAATGCCAAAGTCACAGAGTTTAATGTTTCCGTTTAAATCCAGAAGAATATTGGAAGGTTTGATGTCTGCAAAATAAAGAATAGGTGATCATGCGCGCACACACGCACGCGCACACACGCACGGGCACACGCACGGGCACACGCACGCGCACACACGCGCACGCATACACACACACACGCGCACGCACACGCACGGGCACACACACGTGCCCACACACACGCGCGCACACACACGCGCACACACGCACGCACACACACGTGCCCACACACACGCGCGCACACACACACGCACACACGCACGCACACACACGTGCCCACACACACGTACACACACACGCACACGCGCACACACACGCGCACACACACGCACGTACACACGCATTGTTAGAACTGACCGATCTCGACCGGACTATGACACGGGGAGACCAACACCAGTCCTCAAGAGCCAGCAACAGGCCATGTTTTAAGGATATCCCTGCTTCAGCACAGGTGGCTTAATCTCCCCCTCCCCTTATCTGTATTGGTTCTCTGATTAGGACAGGGTGGGAAAAACACTCTTCCATTCGGAGGCCCCAAAGAAAAAGGATTTGTACTTTATGTCTAAAGAAACAAAAACCAGCCGCCTGTGCTTTTAGGGTGGTTACATTTCTTGGAGGAAGCCACTTACATTGTTCAATTATTTACAAAATGTTGGACAGCTATCAGGGATTGTCCCTATAAACGCTGAAGCTAAAGGGCAGCAATTGGCTAATTGGTTTACGCTGGATTCCTACAGCAGCATAGGTTTTAATTATTCTCATTACTACTCGCTTTACGGAGCCCAACAAACCCGTATTTGCTCACCTCGATGAATTATTTTCAGGTTTTCTTTTAAGTGGTTCAACGCTTTCACAGTCTGAAAAGGAATGAAGAAGGGATGATACTAGAAGGTGTGGGCAGAGAGCGGAATAGGTACTGAATTCAAACGCCATCCTTCCTGTGCAATTGCGTTACTCTCAGACTAAGGCTGCGCTTCTAAATTGAGACGACCTCCAGCGATCGCGACCAAGCCGTCGCTCCGCGCTTACTATAAGCGCACGCGACGGCGGCAATGCATTTGTTTGGACGCAACGTCGCGACGCTGTTGCCGGCACTATGTGATTAAAATTAGCCTAAAACGTATTTTCAAGGGATTTCAAGTCTGGCCGTTTTCCCAAAGATAAGGGTTACCAAACGCTGCAAAATTCTGCATAATTTCTCCCTTTTTATACTTAAGCGTAATCTTTCCCCTCTTCAGATTTATTTAACTTTGCATGAACGTTTCCCTATCGCGGGAAACGTCGGCACGCTCTACCCAGAAGCCTTCACAACAGAGGAAACAGCTCTGTTCACTTAAGCCGTGCAAGAAATCCACAAACAGAACGTATACTCACAGCTAAAGTGATTTTGCCTAAAATTTCTTCAGGAATAACATCGTCTAATATACTATATACATATTTGTAAAACTTGTCAAACGAGGTAGACATCAGTTCCATGCAGATCCAGCAGTCTCCCTGAAACAGAAGCACGGAAATGTTAGCGGGAAACGTCACAACAGCCGACATTGGGATTAAAATCAGCATGAAAGCCTGACCCGACTGTGTCAGCCTAGATACGAAGGAAGTCTGTACAACAGATCTGCTTTAAGCATTTATCATATTAGAATACACATGAAGAGGAGACTTGTGAGGTTTCAATAGCTCTGTATCTATGACATTAAAAAAGGCATCAACAGCTACAACAAACCTAAACGTCTCCAGGGTCAACACAGCTACTAGAACTTTGAGCTACAATCTGGTGGTGCAAAGCCAATAGGTTTACACATAGAAACAGGAGCGGACAGAGAACGCCTCGTCCATTCAGTCTGACTTTTTTCCTTCTATACTACAAAACCGTCGGTGGGACTTAATTCTTCCCTTACAAGGAGAAGACCGCTTCCAAGAATATTACATAAGGACCACAAATCCTCAGCCTGGGCAGTTAATGCTGGGTTTCTGAAAGGTTCGTGCAAGAAGATACCTGTAGAGCCGACACACAAGAGTGTTTCAAGGTTTTTGTTGCATGGAGAATTCCGACCGATGGGTCCAACAGCCTGATCTGTAGTATGGAACAGTACTCACCTCTCGAAACAGAGCCCCATAAAACTGAACAATATACGGGCAGTCGCTGCTCCTCATCACCACATCAAGATCCATCAGGAGCTGCTTCTGTTCTTTCTCATCCACTGTTGATCGAATTCTCTGTGAAATGGGGAAAAAAGAAAAGAAATGCAATTAGCAGAAGCCACTTCCTTTGGTAAAGCCGTTCAGCATATGTCATTAAGGGTGGGACACTGGGGGGCCCTTATGACGTACGCCGTATTTTATTAGGTTTTGTAGGTGGCATTCAGGATCCAATGCACTTGAGAAGACGTCAGCTCCAGGCAGAAGAATCTCAGCATATAAAGTATATTAATCACTGGTGCTACCCCAAAGTCCTGCAGACTGGAAACCCTTGATCTTATTGCATGTTCGTGAATGACCATCGTCCCTATAATTTGGTGTGGCCAAGATCCCTGGAGCAGAGGGTTCAAAAACACGCACAACCATATTCAATATGTTGATAAGTGTTTGAACCCGCAGTTAAATCAGATTTTCGATTCACTTCAAAAGGCAATGCATTAGTAGCGGTGCATTACCCATATTAACCCTTTGAATGTCATAAGGCAAGCAGCGGAAGGCTCCTCGTCGGTCATAAATGGTGGTGTAAAAGAAAGAGGAGTGTCCCCTTCTGTGGAGCAGTGAATGTGATATCCCCTAAAAAAAACTAGCAAACAAGGCATGATGTTCACTGAAGGTCACAAGGACCTCACGTTGCACCCCCATCCTTGTGATGTTCACTGAAGGTCACAAGGACCTCACGTTGCACCCCTGTCCGTGCGATGTTCACTGAAGGTCACAAAGACCTCACGTTGAACCCCTGTCCTTGCGATGTTCACTGAAGGTCACAAGGACCTCATGTTGTATCCCCGTCCTTGCGATGTTCAGTGACGGTCACAAGGACCTCACGTTGTATCCCCATCCTTGCGATGTTCACTGAAGGTCACAAGGAGCTCACGTTGTATCCCCGTCCTTGCGATGTTCAGTGACGGTCACAAGGACCTCACGCTGTATCCCCATCCTTGCGGTGTTCAGTGACGGTCACAAGGACCTCACGTTGTACCCCCGTCCTTGCGGTGTTCAGTGCAGGTCACAAGGACCTCACGTTGTATCCCCGTCCTTGCGGTGTTCAGTGACGGTCACAAGGACCTCACGTTGTATCCCCGTCCTTGCGATGTTCACTGAAGGTCACAAGGACCTCACGTTGTATCCCCGTCCTTGCGATGTTCAGTGAAGGTCACAAGGACCTCACGTTGTATCCCCATCCTTGCGATGTTCAGTGACGGTCACAAGGACCTCACATTGTACCCCCGTCCTTGCGGTGTTCACTGAAGGTCACAAGGACCTCACGTTGTATCCCCGTCCTTGCGATGTTCACTGAAGGTCACAAGGACCTCACGTTGTATCCCCGTCCTTGCGATGTTCAGTGAAGGTCACAAAGACCTCACGTTGTATCCCCGTCCTTGCGATGTTCAGTGAAGGTCACAAGGAGCTCATGTTGTATCCCCGTCCTTGCGGTGTTCAGTGCAGGTCACAAGGACCTCACGTTGTACCCCCGTCCTTGCGGTGTTCAGTGAACATCATTAGAGAATCCCAATGGTTGACCATGGCCTTCACCAAAAACCATTATGAAGAGAAGAACGGCCGCCACTCACTTTGACGGCCATGATTTGTCCACTCGGTTTATGCATCATTTTGTTTACGGATCCATACGCTCCTCTTCCAATTTCGCCCAGGTCCTTCAAGTCTTCTGCTGTGAAGTCCCAATGCTGTTCTGGGGAGAGCTTTAATTTGCCTGATGACTCGTGTGTCCGCAGCCTCTCTCTGCCCAGGAACAACAAAAACACAGCATTAGAGTTGGGATCTTAGCTGTAGCCTTCACCCCATTTAAACACTTAAATAACCATGGTAACTTTACCTATATTCTAATGATCTCTCCTCGGAGTGACCGTGGATGACAGTGTGGGCAGTGCTGCACATAACATTTGGTAGGCAAAACGAGACCTTGCCCAAAAGAGTTAATTTTGGTGCCTGGGGCACAGGGATATGAAGAGGACATGCCCAAGATGTCCTTTGGCAGACGAGGTACTGCGGTATACATTACACGACCAACGAACTCCAGGGGGGATCCGTATCCAACAAAGTGTCGCCACTCATGGGGTCCTGTAATGTAGGAAAATATTAATTACATAAAAGGGTCAACGTTTCGATCAAATGTCCAAGAGTGGACCACAACGTTGATCCTTGTATGGAATGAATTGATATTATTCCTACATGACAAGACCCTGCGAGTGCCTACACTTCGGTGATCCGTGAGGACTTGCCCAAGGTCAGGAGAGCAGGACTTGCCCAAGGTCAGGAGAGCCGACCTTGGGGTTCCAACTGAATTCACCCCCTTTAAAAAGCAGTTCTAATGGAAATAAAATAAAGATTGTTGCAGTATGTACGACACGTCGGGACGCCTGCCAGCAAACGCCCTTGAATGGACTGGAAGGTGTGTCACAACATAGTACTACTTAGTAAACATGGGCCGTCCCCTTCAGACTGTCCTAGTGATGTTCTCCAAAGAGAAACATAGAATTTGACAGCAGATATGAACCCCGTTGGCCCACCACTATCCCATGATCCAATCTGTTGTAAAATCTCCGAAAACAGAGGCCACCGTCGGTACCGTACGACCTTGTGACCTTTCCAGTGCCGTTAGTTCTAGTGGCGGAAAGACTGATCGGATAACACGTAACAACGATAAGAAGCCAGTCGCCGAGACAACGAGATTATGGCTGCTAGTAAAACACATACAGGCGATTTTTTGTTGCCTGCTCATTTGTGCTGTACGTCTTCCCGCCAGCCAGCCGCACGTCCTGTTTTTGGTACGAGGTCTCTAGGTTTCGGATCGTCTCCGGTTTCTGCATCCTGGGGCGAGACGGAGAGAAAAGGAGGCAGCTTTTATTGGAAGGGAACACCATAGTTTGAGGTCACAACACACATCCCCTCCTACTGTCTCTATGTCCTGCCCACTTAGCACTTAGACTGTAAGCTCTTGGGAGCAGGGACTCCTTTTCCTAGTGTTACTGTTATGTCTGAAGCGCTTATTCCCAGTATGTGCCTGTGCATTAGTGCTGTAAATCGCGGCGTGCGTGGATGGCGCTATATAAACATACGCGCATACATACGGGCTTGGCGTCTGTCTATAGCGCCCACTGTGTACTCAGCGCTTTACAAAAGAGGAAACACAGTACAGGGAATTATAATACAATAAAGGCAACAAAATCAGACAATAGGGAAGGAAATCCCTGCCCCGGAGAGCTTACAATCCAAGTTTCTACATGAAACCGGGGTTATTATCACGCACAAATCGCTAGGAAACAACAGAATGACACGTGAGGGCGTGCAACTGGGAGTATGGGCTGCAATTATTCAGCATTATCCATGCCAAAGACATCTCATTTTAATGCATTTCCTGCATCTGATGTGACCTGCCATGTTCTGTATAGTGCCATGTTCTGTATAGTGCCATGTTCTGTATAGTGCCATGTTCTGTATAGTGCCATGTTCTGTATAGTGGGATGTTCTGTATAGTGGGATGTTCTGTATAGTGCCATGTTCTGTATATGCCACACCCAGACAGAATAAGGATTTCACAGAGAGGGGTTTTTATATTATAAAGAGTGTCCTTTTTCCCTATACAACTTGAAAATACCTTCCTATTCAACTCAGGGAGACCATGAAATAGGTAAAACTGTTATATACATATATACAGTGATGCACATTTGTGTCGCAGAATTATATTAAACACTTCACCATGCGTTCAATACGTTTAAGCATTCTTGTCGTCAATAAAAAAAAAACCTGCACGTAAAGGCGGGGGGCTCAACTCCAGTCCTCAGCCCCCCACCAACAGATCAGGTTTTCAAGATATCCCTGCTTCAGCACAGGGGGCTCAACTCCAGTCCTCAGCCCCCCCCACCAACAGATCAGGTTTTCAAGATATCCCTGCTTCAGCACAGGTGGCTCAATCAGTCCATGCTTCAGCACAGATGGCTCAGTCCCTGCTTCAGCAAAGGAGGCTCTGATGGAGCCACCTATGCTGAAGCAGGGATATCCTGAAAACCTGACCTGTTGGGGGTGCTCAACTCAAGCCCCCCCCCGGGTTAAGGCCACGTGTTTCCATGTGTTCTCTCACGTGGAGGCGCCACGCTCCAGGAGCCATCACATGGCCTTGAGTGTGCGCGGCCGGGCGACGCACCGACGCACCCTAACCCTAATATAGAGCAGATCTGGGAAATTGATTTCCCCGAGCGACGGCCGAATAATGTGAGAGGTTCAGCCAATGAGGGCGAAGTGCTCACGTGACGTCATGACCACGCCTCCCAATGTCTCCTGCCTGCAGTGCCGGGGCGTGCGCAGTGCCGGGGCGTGCGCAGTGCCGGGGCGTGCGCAGTGCCGGGGCGTGCGCAGTGCCGGGGCGTGCGCAGTGCCGGGGCGTGCGCAGTGCCGGGGCGTGCGCAGTGCCGGGGCGTGCGTCTGTGCGCGTGTGCCTGTATGTGTGTCTGTGCGCGTGCCTGTGTGTGTGTCTTTCTGTGCGCGTGCCTGTGTGTGTGTGTCTTTCTTTCTGTGCACGTGCCTGCCTGTGTCTGTGCGTGTGCCTGTGTGCGCGCGTGCCTGTGTGTGTGTCTGTGCGCGTGTGCCTGTATGTGTGTCTGTGCGCGTGCCTGTGTGTGTGTCTTTCTGTGCGCGTGCCTGTGTGTGTGTGTCTTTCTTTCTGTGCACGTGCCTGCCTGTGTCTGTGCGTGTGCCTGTGTGCGCGCGTGCCTGTGTGTGTGTCTGTGCGCGTGTGCCTGTATGTGTGTCTGTGCGCGTGCCTGTGTGTGTGTCTTTCTGTGCGCGTGCCTGTGTGTGTGTGTCTTTCTTTCTGTGCACGTGCCTGCCTGTGTCTGTGCGTGTGCCTGTGTGCGCGCGTGCCTGTGTGTGTGTCTGTGCGCGTGCCTGTGTGTGTGTGTGTGTGTGTGCGCGCCCGCCTGTGTGTTTGTGTCTTTCTGTGCGCGTGCCTGCCTGTGTGCGCGCGCCTGCCTGTGTGTGTGTGTGTGTCTTTCTGTGCGCGTGCCTGCCTGTGTGCGCGCGCCTGCCTGTGTGCGCGTGCCTGCCTGTGTGCGCGCGCCTGCCTGTGTGCGCGTGCCTGCCTGTGTGCGCGTGCCTGCCTGTGTGCGCGCGCCTGTTGCTCCTTTGTATCATTTGGGGGACAGTTCTTGAAGGCTTCCAGCTGCGAGTGCTTACATGTGAGTGCTTGGAACGGATGGAACGGACGTGTTCAGCGTGAATTTCGCTGTGGATTTGAAGGGCGGGTTGGCGAAATTCAACTTGAGTGCTTTGCGTTTACCTGGGGAGAACAAAGAAAAAGGGGAGGGGTATTAATTATAGTAACAAAGACTGAAAATAGGCACGGCCAACAACCTCAACCTGTTAACTGGCTGTATCTGTACTGCCCTCGAGGCTCAAAGTGTGTTTGGAAGTTCCATAAATTGACCTTGGATATATATATACACGCGTCAATAGTCATCATCTCCCCTCCTTCCTAATGTAAACAGTCCTCATTCTCATATCCTTTCCGCAAAAAGACGACTTCTCACTTCTCGGAATACAGGGCAACGCGTTCTACTGCGCACTGACACGCGATTAGCCAACCTGCGCACTGACACGCGATTAGCCAACCTGCGCACTGACACGCGATTCGCCAAGCTGCAGAGCGATCCGTTCTCCTCTAATCGATCGCTTTGCTCGGGGTTATTTAATTCAGTTAATGCTGCAGAACAGTACCCACAATGCAAAGTTCTGTGTGGAAGATCATGTGACCAGGCAGTTACTAGATACAATTGGTGCACTGCTAGAGAGAGGGCGGGGCTCAAGAGCCAGAGCCTGTCGCAGAAGAAGGGGGTGTGACTTTGTAAATGGTTTTTATAGAAACAAAAAAGCTTGTTACATTAGAATACATTCAAAAATGTCTTTAAACATTGTTTAAAAAAAAATAGTACAGAACTGATTTATTTAAAGATACACATGCAGGATCTTGCTTGAACTGCAGTTTTAAGATGGCTACTTTAAAACCATAATTGATTAGTCTGGCCAAGAGAATATACAGTAAATAAGAATGTGAATTATCCAGAAATGGTTAGAGATCACACAAATTGTACAAAATAATCTCTCCCGTGTGGTTAGAATTGTGCTTTGGGGCGCCCCATGAGATGGGACTTGGGCATTTGCAGATTTTGGAACCTGACAAAGTGTACCCCGCTGCCAAGTGTACCCCGCTGCCAAGTGTACCCCGTTATGGTTCTTCCATCTATATCTCACAGGTATCCGAACCCTCTTCCATCTTTGCGGTCCTATAATGTCACATCACTAGAGATGAGGCCTGCAGAACTAAGCACAGTGCTCCCGCTATCTTGTAACGTGACCTTACTGGCGCCTCCTATCTGCTGGTAACATTTGGTTTGCCGCCCCTCCCCCTTTGTTTTGGTTAAGGTGGTGCTCATGATGAAGAACGCAGGTTTTATCGCGGGGTACCGCTGGCAACTAGAACTGCGACCAAATATCCAGGGGGCCAAAGGAGGGCACCGCGTTTTCCACGGCCTGCGTGAGATGTAAACCTCCATTTTGTTTCCCCGGGGGGGAAGGAGACAGGAATGCGCTACCTTCAGTGCGGAGTATCTTGGGAAGAAGGTGGTTCCCGGAGCTGAAAGTAGTGCGTTTCATGCCCGTACCCCAGCTGGGGGGAGGGGGGGGCGTCACCATTCACGGTTTGAAACTTTAGTATTTTATTCTGGGTGAAGCAATAAAGGCCGTAACTTTGCTGCTACTGCTACAGGGGCGGCCAAGTCCAGTCCTTAAGGGCCACCAACAGGTCAGGTATTCAGGATATCCCTGCTTCAGCACAGGGGGTTCAATCGAAGACAGCCACCTGTGCTGAAGCAGGGATATCCTTAAAACCTGACCTGTTGGTGGCCCTTGAGGACTCGATATGGCCACCCCTGTGCTACAGCAATGACACAGAACAAGAACACGTTCACGCGTCTGAGACAGGCCCACAAACACGCCTTACCCCATTATCGCACAGCATGCCGTGCTGCCACTGCAGAAAAGGATTCTGGGTAATAACATGCAAATGAGCACTCGGTGTGTCACTCTTTACGTCTTGGCCATTTTAACATGGGCCCATATAGGCTTCTGCCGCACTACACGGCGCTACAGCACAGCCTGTGTTATAGAAGTGCAGAGCCGGAAACCTGCTCACAGACAGCCGTCTCTCATGGTGATGCTGGCAGTGGCTACAAACCAGGGGCACAGGTAAGTTCTGGTGAGCGGTCACGGGGCGAGGCAGGTTTGTGGATCCAAGGCGTGAACAAGCGCAGAAGTGTTCTTCCTCTTTGCTGCAAGATGGACGGATTGGTACTCGCCCTAACTTACTTGTGTCCCTGCTACATGTTGAATATACGCAGACGCCGCTAAGGCCGAGTCCCCAGCGGCAGGGGGGCGGCGCGTGCACAGCGCTACACCGCGATCAGCGGTCTGGGGGGAGAGGGAAGGTGTGCGACGGGAGGGGGCGTGGCTGTGGGTTTGCAGGGGCGGCCATGACGTCCCGCGGCTTGTTCGCCCTTATTGGCTGAACCGGCGGCGGGGGCGTGGCCACACCCCCGTCGCATTTGTCGAGGTCAAATTCTCCTGCGTCCCTGAAAACCTGTCGCGCACCGCTGGGGAAAGGTGCGCGACAAGGTAGGGACTGGGACAGGCCGGACTGGGGGGCGGGGCTTGATAGCACAGCGCACGCAGAGCCGTGCGCTGTGGCGGTGACTGGGACCGGCCGGACTGGGGGGCGGGGCTTGATAGCACAGCGCACGCCGAGCCGTGCGCTGTGGCGGTGACTGGGACCGCAGCCTAAAGCTGCAATTCATGCGCGTTTTTATTTTTTATTATGACTGTTTCACAGGTTTGAAGCAGGGGGTTTCCGGAGCAGAACCCCAATAATTTCCGCTGCGGGGACCCCCTGCTTCCTGAGATACTTACCTCCGAAGGGGGCGCCGGTATCTCAGCAAAATTTCAAGCTCCCGCGTCACGCGGGCCAACAGGAAGCCGCGCCGGGTGACATCACGGCTCTCTATAGACCCGCGAGAGCTTTGCATCTCCGCCATTACATGAACCCTGCTAGCCATGCGGTCCGGAGACCCCCCACAGAGGCAAGTATCTCCGGAAACAGGGGGTCCCCAGAGCTAAAAGGAATGGGGTTTATCTCCGGAGACCCCCTGCATGGATTGTCTCTTTAAGTCAGTCATGTATATAGTGTATATATATATATATATATACATACATACACGAGCTGGAGACAAAAGGTGGCACCGAGTGCTCATTTGCATGTCATTTCCCAGAATCCCTTGCTGCAGTGGAAACACTGTATGCTGGGCGATAATGGGGAAAGACAGGGTTGCAGACCTGTCTAAGACATGTGAATGAACATACAGTAATATTTACAGTTGGTGTATATATATATGGGGGGGGGGGGGGCAATTACAAGGAGTGAAGGGCAATGATAATTCTACAACCTCTTCCACCCCGTCCTCTAATGGTTCTGATGTACACGTGTGTTACTGAATCTATTAATGACTAATTCCCGGGGTGACTCACTCCCTGGCACACAGCTAGTAAATATTTATCGGCATTCCACTAAAGACCCAATTACGGAGATATCAGTCAGGAGGGGCAGAGATTACCGACGCTGGAAGCGCAGAGTGAAATGTTGTTACTCAACTGGTCTAGAAGAGCAAATGAGTGTTAAGAGTTTAGGCTTAAACCCTTTCCTCTTATTACATTTATACCCACAGCAGCTGGTTAAAAAGGTGCAATCCCATGCAGCTGGACATAAAACATCCTTTCGTAAAGAACAAACCCCTTTGGTTGCCGGCAAATCGCGATCGCATCACAAGAGCCCCCCCCCCCCCCCCCCCCTTCCAATTCCCGGCATTCTGCGCTCTACAGCACAGGACCTAACTCCAGTCTTCATGGCCCACCAACAGGGCTGGTTTTCAGGATATCCTCGTTTCAATGAGGTGGTTCAGAGGCCCTGGCCCTTTGTCATAATGATATGAAGGCGTTCCCCGTGCAGAAGGTGATCTTCCATTTTATTTTGAAGGAGCTGAACTCTTTCCAAACACTGAAATGTCTGTTACACATCAGACTTAATAAGGCTCTTATTCTATATACGCCAAAGCAGGAGTTTGGGCCATTTTCAGCATATACAGAACAGCTCCCATAGCAATGTTTCCAGCCCTGCGAATAGAGATCTGACCGCAGACCAGACATTTCCATACAAATGTACTTCACCTGCGAAACCAAAACAGTGTGAATACCACGTCGCTTTCTCCCAGCACCCTATTCTCTCTCTCCCAGCACCCTATTCTCTCTCTCCCAGCACCCTATTCTCTCTCTCCCAGCACCCAATTCTCTCCCAGCACCCTATTCTCTCCCAGCACCCTATTCTCTTTCTCCCAGCACCCAATTCTCTTTCTCCCAGCACCCTATTCTCTTTCTCCAAGCACCCTATTCTCTTTCTCCCAGCACCCTATTCTCTTTCTCCCAGCACCCTATTCTCTCTCTCCCAGCACCCTATTCTCTCTCTCCCAGCACCCTATTCTCTCTCTCCCAGCACCCTATTCTCTCTCTCCCAGCACCCTATTCTCTCTCTCCCAGCACCCTATTCTCTCTCTCCCAGCACCCTATTCTCTCTCTCCGTGCAATAGTTTTCCTGGGTCTCTTCCACAACTCTTTACTGCTCTCTCCTCAAAATGTGCACCCCACTGCCCACCTCCTCCCACCATGCACCCTACCTCCTCCCCCATTTCCCCTCATCCATTTCCCCCCTTATCCCCCTTGCCACTCTGCCCTGTACACAGTGACTTCTCCCCATCAGCACCTTGTCACCCCGTCTTTCCATTTGAACCCCAATTTCTCCTTCCCTGTCCCAACTCTTTCTTTACAGAGAAATGGGGTTAACCTGTGCACCCACCCACTTCCACCCCGCGCGACCCCCCTCACTTCCACCCCGCGCGACCCCCCACCTACCCACTTCCACCCCGTGCGTCACCCCCCACCCAGCGTGCCAAACTTCCACTCCGCGCCCCCCCCCACCCACTTCCACTCCGCCCCCCCCCACCCCCTTACACCCCGCCCCCCCCCACCCCCTCACACCCCGCCCCCCCCCTTACACCCCGCCCCCCCCCACCCCCTCACACCCCGCCCCCCCCACCCACTTCCACCCCGCGCCCCTCCACCCACTTCCACCCCGCGCCCCTCCACCCACTTCCACCCCGCGCCCCTCCACCCACTTCCACCCCGCGCCCCTCCACCCACTTCCACCCCGCGCCCCTCCACCCACTTCCATCCCACGCCCCCCCCCACCCACTTCCATTCCACGCCCCCCCCACCCACTTTCATCAAGGGCCCCCCCCCACCCACTTCCATCCCACGCCCCCCCCCCAGTCCAAAATCGCATTACCCGCCGCCGTTTTTGTGTATCAGACGGAAACCGCCGCCGAATAACATGGGTCCCGCTTGCCGACTGTCCCGTATATAACGCAGATTTGCAGGACGCATTCTGTCGGAAAAGCGAGGACTGCCTGTACACGCACACACGCACGCACACTAATCTCAGAACCCCCCCCATGCCACCCACACAAAACAGCCTAAAAAAGGGGTGAGAGACAGACGTCTTCACCACGTGGCACTGTGCCTGCCACATACGTGCAATGCTCGCCCTGTGTCACTTCCTGCAAGCTATTTAAACCATCCCTATAAATATACCCGGCTAGAAAACCCCGTGAAGATGTCAGGGCCGTCATTTCAAATGTGCAACTCGGCAGGAATAGGAAGCAGGTCACACTCTGCGCGCGCACACACGCGCACACACGCGCACACACGTACACACGTAAACACACACACACACGTACACACACACTTTTGCTTATATGGTACAGAGAGTGTATGTAGCCCGGTCCATAGAATGTTTGCAATGACTGGCCGACCAGAAGAGCTTACGGTCACATTTGCAATGACTGAGGCACAGGGGCAGAAAGGGACTTCACAAAAGTCACTGGGAGAGCGGATATTGGGTTTCAAAACGGGTTCTCCCACTTCATAGGTGGTAACATTCCTCCCAACGTTTAGTACTGGGTTCTGCGGACATTTGCTTAGTTCTGATCTCTGGCATTAAGGCGCAGTACCGCTGCTTTTAGCCCTCCCAGGGCCCCACGACGTAGCTCCCACATCTCGGGGTCTCGCTGGGCTGTTTGAGCGTAGAAGTGTATTTAAATCATTACTGTAGATTGTAGGCACAGGGAGCGGAGACCTGGGAGGGGGGCGATTCCCTCGGGGTGCTCCCTTCTGTGTGTCTTCATCAAGAGTTTGCGCAAGCAGAGCCCCCTCTCTCCCCCTCATTGGTTCTCTGATCAGGATTGGGAGAAATAAGTGTAAAAAAAAAAACCCAACAAATAATCTATTGACCAACACTTCCCCATTTAGAGACCCCAAAGAAATGTAATGTCGGGGGGGGGGGGGGAGGGGAGGGGGAGGGAAAACCTCCAGCCTTCAAGGGCCACGTATTAGTGATATCCCTGCTTCAGCACAGGTGGCTCAATCATTATGACTGCATCACCTGTGCTGAAGCAGGGATATACTGAATACCTGGCCAGTTGGCGCCCCTTAAGGACTGGCGTTGGCCGCCCCTCTCGCCATAAGTCATCAATTTACAAAGAAGTTTATTCGAATAAAAAAAGGCAAATAAAGAGGTTGTTAAATGGTTTAGAAAAGGTTTTGGGGGGGGGGGGCAGATAGGTGGGATCGCACTGCGGGCTTTGTGAAGCTGGGGAGCGCCAGCACCCCAATATAAATCACTAAAAAGAAATAAATCTAGGTCTACAAACTGCGCTCAATATAACTTTTGATAAAAGAGAAGACAGATACAATAGTGTGCATGTGTTGGACATGAGACGTTTATAATTCCTCAAATCAAACACTGTAGCTTGTTTTCTCAGGAGAGATCGCTTCCTGCGCTCCGAGGCGTCGCGAACCGACGACGGTGGGAGATAGCTCCTCCCCTTGCATCACGGAAAGGTAAAGTGTGCCAGAGGGGCAGTGGCACACCGGATCCCAAAGGGTTAAATTAGTAATCCCCCACAGAAGCCTATGATTTTAAAATGAGAAATCCAAGACAATTAGTTTTTTTTTTAAATATAGAATTGAAGCGGGGGGGGGGGGGGGGGGGGTCTCCAGCGCTGAACTCCGTTAATTTAACCTCCGGGAACCCCCTCCTTTCAGCTAAACGTCTATTTTCAGCGCTGGGATCCCAAGATACTTGTTGGTGAAGTTAACAGTTATAAATATCTCCAAGGGGAAACAAAATGGCTGCCATCGGTTGTAGCCTCCTATTGGACGGCAATTTAACTAGTCTTTAAAACCCAGGAAGTAATATCGATACTCTCTCTGCGGGCATGATGTAGGTCCCGAAATACCAGACCCCACGACCTAGTGACTAACCCTTTGAGTTCACCCCAACATGTAATGGCCTTTTCTGCTTTATTACTCAAAAACATTTTTTTTTTAACAGATACCACAATTGTTGAAATGTAACGTTGGCCCACGCCTGGCCTCGTTAACATGTTCCCATGGCAACGACAAAAAGGTCCTTCGCAGAAAGATGGACACTGCAGCAGTGTGGAAATCAGAAAGGTAACAGGTTATCGGTGGATATGAAATAATGTATCAGTTCCTCTTGGCAAGATATGGTGATTAACTATACTATATTTGTATCAAAGTGACGAATTACACGAATTATAACAGCATATTTGCAGCTATTAAGTGGTTGGAAAGATGATCTGTATGCCATAAATTGATGATGATGTTGCATACGGTTTTTCTGTATGTATAAATGTTCTTTTTTATTTTTCATTTATATAATTATCTGTGGTTATTAGATATATTACATATATACACAATATTATTCTGAAAGGTATCATGCTAGTACAGACTATGTATCATGAGTACTTATTACGATGTATATATTAACTTTTCTTTCATTATTATCTTATGTGATCACTTGGTATGAGCCCAGAGTGTTGAAATTTGCATAAATGTTTCTTAATCAGGTGCGACACATTAGTCAACCATTTGAAGGGAGTTATAAATCACACCCTCCCTTCAGGTCTTCTTATACTCCTTGAGAAAGGGCGAACTCGCCCGAAACGCGTGGGGAGGAGGCCTTTTTGTTATGTTCCCTAGTATCCGTTTCATGTAGTCTTAATAAATTATTTTTATTTCACCTGGTGAGTCTGGATCTATCGGAGCAGCGCTGATATCGATCATTCTACCTCTTGTCTACAATTCCGATCGCAGTCGCGCAGGAAGCGTGTCATCCACCCTGCCAGGGGAGCACACAGCCGGGAGCAGCCGAGGGGACGGACCATTGAGAGTTACGTGAACTCTATCCGCGGGCTGCTGCAATTGCAGCCGCTGGCCCCACATGGAAGGCGGGTCTGCAAGCGGCTCTCACCCCGCTTCTCTATAAGGCTATTTTCCTGCTCCACACAATCTTTCATCAAGCTGGACAGCTGTGGGGGTCGTCCTAGAGGGGACAGACGGTTTCCTTTGGCATATATAGAACGTAACCATTATGAATGTCATTTATTCGTCTACATTGGTCCTAACTGCGACCAGAGGGCTCTGTAATTTTTTCTTCTTTAAAAACCATGTGTGAAAAGCAAGAGATTCAAAATGGCCACTACACCCCCAAGCTTGGGACATGCGGAAATGGCTATTAAAAATGACCATTGCCTTCTAAAAGACATTTTATATCCCCCCTAGTTGGGAAGCAGAGGGATATACCGCGTTGATTTAAGATCCGGGGGACCCCCTGGGTATCACTGCTGTTTGAAAAGGTCCCGCGGCCAACAGTAAACCACAATCAATGACATCACAGCTTCCTATTGGCCCACGGAAACGTTTACACAAACATTTTCTGTGCCAAGCCGGCATCACCGTCCGATGCAAGTATCTCGGGAAGAAGGGGCTCCCCAGCAGCGGAAATAAACGGGGTTCAGCTCCGGAAACCCCAGCTCCATACCTAGTCACAAAAAGGGGACGAAATAAACCGAGAGGCGAAGGCAATTTAGCGGGTAAAATGCAGCAATGCAAAACAACTTAATCAGCGTCATTTACTTAATTGCCCCTCAAAGTAATGGTCTTATTGCCACCGTGTTGGGAACACTGGATTCAAGCAGATAAACTAGTTCTGGATGAGTAATGATGGCTTCATAATGACACTAAACAAAACAGGAACAAAGCCAACTACTTTAATGACAAACACTCATCACCCAGAGACATTAGATGGAGACTGTAAAACCTCCCAAAGTGTCCGTCTGCCGTGAAAGGTGTATACGGTCAAATAAAAATTGTACAGCAAATAAAAATACCACTTATGAGCACACTCACGTCTCAGACAAGTCACAAACGTAAAATTGGACATACCGATTCGTGTCATAACCGATTAAATAGGCCACGGTTTGGCTCACTTTCTTCCTAGGCTGGAAAGCCACACGTAGGATACATTATCTAAAGGTAACACAGGAGGGAGAGGGAGGAGGGGCACGGATCCGTTTACTGGACCAACAAGCAGTTGACATGTTACAAGCTTTCCCACCTCTCAGGGCCTTCATCATATGGTCTGCGTTTCTGCCCAACCTGATGAAGATCCCCGAGAGGTGGGAAAGCTTGTAACATGTTATCTACTTGTTGGTCCAGTAAAAGGTATCACACCCCCTCCTCCCTGCATGGAAGAGAGAACTAACCCGGCTCCCCACCCCGCTTTGCTGATCTAAATGGTGTCATGTTGATGAGGCACAAAGTCCAAATATTAGAGAGCATCGTTAATGCGAAGTAATACACAACGTTCATATTCCTTGTGCAGCAGAGCACCCCCTTTTTCTTGCCGGGATGGGAAGTAGGGGACCCCACTAGCGCTGCACCACGTTAATTTCAGCTCAGGGGAGCTCACGAGATACTTACCGCCCCTTAGTCTCCCATGCCACGGGAGTCAAAATGAAGCAACAGGTGACATCGCAGCTATCAGCTCATGTGACGTGGGAGACGTAAGCCGCCATTTTATTTCCCCCGAGGTGGCTGAAACAGCGCACCTTTACCAGTGGGTCCACAGAGCTGAAAACAGCACGGGTCACATTCTGGTTCCCACCCTGGCAAACAAAAACAAAAGTGTGGGGCAGGCGGGACTGCCGCTTTAAAAGGTGCGGTCCCTCCTAGGACCACAACTATCCAGAGGTGGCGAGCGGTTTAAGGGATTAAACCTTCCTGAGCAACACACCCAGCTATGTAAGAATTGTGAGGGGTAGATTTCCTCCAACTATTCCCTTCATTCTGTGTTGAATGTGAGCGTGCACAGGCAAAGCCCCCTCATCCTCCCTAACTGGCCCTCTGATAAAGAGAGGCGGTCAATGAGTGAGCCACCTGTGCTGAAGCAGGGATATCCTGAAAACCCGACCTGTTGGTTTCCCATGAGGACGGGGAGTTGGCCTCCCCTGGGTTAGAAGAACCACTAGACTCATCTGAGGCACAGGGACATATCAGGATAACACGAGTACCGAGATTTACTAAACGGTGATAACCCTACAACATCTAGGTGGAGGGGACATCATTTTTGTGGGCAGAATATTTTCTTACGGCCATTAACCCACGCGATATAAATTCTCCAAACCTCATTGTTTCACCCAAACCACTGCACGAAAACGCCCTCTTCTGTCCAAAGCCCCTTTAAAATGATTTCATTACACCCAAGCTATTTTAATATTCTTTAATTATTTACAAGGGGCGAAGCTAAAGTACGGTCATTTCTCATACATATTTATATGTTATAACATCTGTGCACCACTTCCGTTTTAAATAATTTAATATAGCCCCATGTTTGAGATTTATTCAAGGGGACAGGCATTTGGTAAGATTTGCATGAGAGAGTTGAAAAATAGAATTATAATTGGAAGCTTTTCTAAAGCAGCAATCCACATTTTCTATCTTTGTATCTACATTTCTGACCCCGAACTATGCTTAAGAGTTTAAATGGCTGACAGGAAGCTGTTGGCGAGACAATTAATAAGAGAAACCCAGCAGGATGCCCATTGGCTCACAGAAACAGGAGCCCAGCAGCCATCTTTGAAGACCGCTAAAGACCTTTGCAATATTAACATCTTTTGGGAATTTGTGAAAAGCAGGATTGCTACTTTAAAAAACATGTTTCTTGGAATAAGAGTGGATACATTCCCAATACCAAGACTGATGTAAAAGTGGCTAGCAGAAGACTAGTAATAAATCTGATCTTACTTTGTGCATTTTCACCGAAGTTTATCTGAAGGCCTAAAGTAGAAAACACAAGTTCATTCAAAGTAATACACTCGGACACACGGACACGTATTTTAACGTTTTCTTATATAGGCACACTGTCAAGTCTCGCCCCCACTTAAAAAGACTCTGGCCTCCATTTTTGGATCCGCATTATTACAAACCTCAACTGACTACCAGTCACCCAGAGATGTAATTGCATTGATCGGAGGGAAGGTTGTTACACCTTTTAATAGACCAAATATAGATCCAAATTGTAGTACTCCCGGAGAACTGTAGATTCATTGGAGGTTGCGATACCGTTTAGTGGGCAAGCCTGATGGGAAGGCGATGCCGGCAGGACACAGGAAGGGGGTCCCAGAGCCGAAATCAACACAATTTATCTCCGGAGACCCCCCTGCTTCATACCCAGCACGATACACTCAATCCCAAGAGGCAACGCTTCAATAACAAACACACCGCATCCTCTCCAACTGTACTGTGCAGGTACTCCCCCCGTTCATGTTGTGTACCCAATAACACCCGCAGTACATATAGCACAGCTATAAGATCTGTTTGTGCCCGTGTGTGAGCAGGGGAGAGCGCCCCTGCCTGCCTACTATTGGCTGAAACTTGGAACGTTTCGCTTCATTACGGCAGCTTGAAGAGGAATCATTAATCTGGTAAATTAACCTTTAATCTGGCGATGAGGTCACATCTATTTCAGAGTGATAAAATGATCTTTGCATGTAATAATTTGTGCCGCGGCCCCATGCTTGCAAGCGCCGGTATCCCACATTGACAGAGGAACTATAGACCATTGAACCTCTATATTGTCCACATGTGCCCAGAGTTGGAGGGTGTGAAAACAGTGGGTACAAAAGTGAAACATGTCGTGGTAGTCATGTATCTTATTTTACATACATAAAATAGTTTAACCCAGGGACTGGTTGCTACAGTAAAAGCATTAACCACGATTCGTTATGCTGTGAAGACATCCTCCCATGTCGTACAAGATTTGGGCTCCTTTCTAATCAATGCTGCCAATATGTTCTCCAGCTCGGGGAAAGCAGCTACATAGCATAGACTGGAACCATTGATGGAGAAGTTGGCTTCTCCAACAAGGAGAAAATGGCTGCACTACGCCAGGTGGTGGCCTTCTGCAGTTAAGCTCCTTAACTCCCCATGACGTGGCTAGCACGTTACGAGGGGTGGCCCTCCCGGACCCCTTCGTGTGGTCACTGTACGGCATGGGCTTTTGCTGGTTTTCTAAGGGGAATGGGTCCCGTGCAGCGCTGACCCAGATCTGATGGGAATAGGAGACTTCTATTCCGTTCGTGTCAGCCGTCAGGTCGTGGTCACGCGACTGCTCCTCTGTGTCGGAGGGTCTGTGGCTGTCTGGTTAAAGCAGCAGTCGCACCCACCTTTGGACAAAAATCGGGTCTCCTGGAACTGATCCGCACCATTTCTAGCACCGGGATCCCATTTCCAGGGACATTAAGCTTTATATGTGCCGGAAAAAAGATCAAAGATGGCTGCTAGGGTGGTCTAGTAGGAAGCTACTAGGGTGGTCCAATAGGAAGCTGCTATGTCACGTTCTGATGACATTGAGGCTTGGATAGCAGCCATAAAGAGGAGAACCCAACGCGCCGTGCACAGCGGAGGCGTGGATGAGTCAGAGCCAGCCGGTTCTTGGTCAGATAAGAACAAGAATATGGTACTCTCAAAATGGAGACTCACTGGGATTCTGCGAGACTCCTGCTCAAAGTCTCAAAAGGTATGGCAGCCGTGGCTGATTTATGAAACTCTCAACACACAGGGACACCCACCCATGAATCAGTCCAATATCCTCCAGTGAGGCCCTCTCCGTTTTCCAGGTTAGCCGGGGGGACAGTCAACCCAAAAATGTAAGATAAAAAGGGGGTATGAACAGAATTGATGTTGAAGGATATATACCGGTTGATATATATGTAAATCTACTTTTGCCAGTGGTCATGTACTCTGTATTTTTTCTATGTGAAGTGTTCTCGCCAGGAATGTTGCACCATTCCTTCTCCCCCCCACCCCCCCTTTTTGATTTCTGTATCCCCTCCCCTCCTCCACCCAACTGTTGGAAAACTTAATAAAAACTTACGTGAGAAAAGAAAGGAGAAATCTAATTTCTCAAAGATTATTAATAGAAGGGATTTATGGGGGATAGATCTTGCCAAACTAACCGCATTAGTTTCTTTGAGGAGGTAAGTAGGTATTTAGACCAGGGTAATGCAGTTCATGTGGCCTACTTAGATTTTGCAAAGGCTTTTGATACGGTTTCACACGAGAGGTTGGTGCACAAAATAAAAGGAAATGGGAGTCGGTAAAAATATTTGCACCTGGTTTCAAAACTGAAGAATAGACAGCAGAGGTTTGTAATACATGGAACCTTTCCACATTGGGTTAAATTTGTAAGTGGAGTACCTCGAGGATCGGTACTGTTACCCCCAGGGCCGGTGCAAGGGTATTCGACACCCTAGGTGAACATTCATTTTTAAATGCTCCATTTGGTTGATATAAGCGTTTGACATTAAAATGTCCGGGAGGTTAAAATGGAGCTCTCACCAATGGAGTCTATAGGTTACCATGGGGACCTCAGACACAATTAAGTAAATCATGTTTTTTTAAGACAAAAAAAAAGTTATTTTTTCTAACAATTGATGCTCAGGGGTAATAGTATAGGAGTTAATCTCTGACAGGTTTCTGGGGTAACTGCTGCTTTAAACCTAATATACCTAAATGCCCTTCATTAACTCTGATGCAAAGTGGGACAGCAGCTTCACCAACGCAATCAATCCACTTTACATCAAATTATTATTATTATTACGTTAGGAGCGTGCTCCAAACACACAAGTCCGGTATTAAGAAGAAATATCACTACGTTATGTACCAAAAGAAAAGAAAAAAAACACACCACGTTACTGATTCTGCAGTTCTAGAAAAATACATTTCAGTCTCACATTGCACAGGGAAATGGAACGAAAGTGTGTGAGTGTATTCTTATTAACTGCTCAAAATATAAGCCTAGATGAACATAACTCGGCCTAATACAGGACTGGCCAGCTGAAAATATACATATATACACAGGTCAAAAAAGCCGGCACCAAAATGGTACAATAAATGTGTCTTTACTAGCTCCACGCATTGGGAAGCCGAAACGCGGAGCAAAGACATTATTTGCACTATTTGGTGTGCCTGCTTTTTTTTTTTTTACCCTGCTACATAGTACAGTTTAGTTCGTTAGCAGAAGCCCCCGCTCCAATCTTCTACCAACTATTTTTATTCAAAGCTACAATGCTGTAGTGGTTAAACTGAGCCCTGTTATATAAGGAGGAGGCTACACAGAGCCCTGTTATATAAGGAGGAGGCTACACTGAGCCCTGTTATATAAGGAGGAGGCTACACTGAGCCCTGTTATATAAGGAGGTTAATGTCGACATAAGGATGCAGCCCTTTACGTCAGTACTCGGTAGAAGCCCCCTTTGCAGTGTATTATTGCCATGAGTCTTTTTGGACCAGTCTCTGCTCGCTTTGCACAGTCGCATGGAGACATTTTTGTCCATTCTTCCTCGGAAAAATTGATCCAGTTCTGATAAGTTTGTTGGGGGTCGTCGATGGACGGCAATCTTCAAGTCGCGTCATAAATGTTCCATTGGATTCAAGTCCGGACGGTGAGTGGGCCACTCAAGAACGTTAATTCTCTTCTTATTCAACCCCTCCAGTGTGGCTTTATGCTTCGGGCCATTGTTGACTCAAACAGGTTTTCCTCAAGGATTCACCTGTACTTGGCACATCCATTCTCCCTTCTATCCTGACGCGCTTCCCAGTCCCTGCGGAGAAGCGTCCCCAGAACATGATGTTACCCCCACCGTGCGTGACACTGAATGGAGGTGCAAAGTACAGGTGAATCCATGGAGGAAATCCGGTTTGAGTTCAGCCAAGACTGACACTGGGAGGAAATTCACATTTCAGCAGGACAATGACCCGAAGCCACCGCGGAGTGATTGAACATGGAGAATTAATGTTCAAGAATTAATGTTCTAGAGTGGCCCAGTCAAAGTCCTGACTTGAATCCAATGGAACATTTATGGCGAGACTTGAAGATTGCCGTCTATCGATGATCCCCAACAAACATTTTCCCCACTCACCCGGAAACTAGACTCCGACGACTTCCGCTAACGACAGCCTGTCTCCTCCCCTCAGCCGCCGGCTAGGCCTTAGACCCCAGCTCAACAGGTAGTGCGGGGTGTGTGTCCCCTCAAAAGTAATGTGTTTGACTAATGTATCCTGCCCGAGCTTACGTATTGATTTAAAACTTGGTCCCCAAATGCAAAGCCAACATAGAAGCTTCAGACAACTCAAAGTATGGAGAGATGCATGCTGGGTATTACACAAAGAGAGAGGAAAAAGTCTGTGACATCACCACAGGGGTGAAGAAATTAAAATGGCGGTGGGTCAGACATATTACAAGAGGAAATAACCATCGTTGGACAAAGATGGTACTCATCTGCACTCCAAGGGATAGCAAAAGACCAAGACGACGACCAAAAGCAAGATGGCAGGAGGAAATCAGAAAATGGGATGAGCAACGTGGAGAAGAAGAGGCTGTAACCGCCGTACCTGAAAGATTGCCGAGGCCTTCATCCAGCAGTTGATCGACAAGGGCTGGAGATGAGATAGATATAGATAGAAACATATACACACACGCACGCACAAAATACACACACTGATACCCCCTACCTATTCATTATTTAATATTATAGATACTTAAATCAGTTGTCGCTGTGCGAGAAAAATTCTATGCATTTGTGAGGTATGGATGCCACGGTTATGATTTCACGTGGTCCCACATTTCTCTGCATAGACAGGTTGTCCCACGGTTATCACAATCGGATATGCTATTCTCACGAACACATTTTCTGCTTATGCTGTCTGCAGGGATGTTTACCTTGCTCTCATCGTGTAGCTTTTATTCTAACGTTTACACTGCCGGACCCAACAGCCGCGCTCCATTTCCAACAGGCCTGGAGTCACGAGCCCGACTATGCAAAAGAAAACAAGCCAGATCTGGACGATACAGTATGTTAAATCGGGTTCGGAACGTTCCAGAAACGTCATTAATGCTAAATAGGGAATATACATTGTAACTCGGCACTGATCAGCGCGACTTTGGAATCATTACCACATTCTTTCTGCACTTTGCCAAACTTTGCCACTGCTGCTTTAATACTTCGACTACCAGAACGGCCACATTGTAATAACCATGGGAAAAAATGTCCAGAGAGGGAAAGTCAGGAAATCCGTGTGTAATCCCCCCCTTTACCAAGACTTCCCCAAATCAACTTGGTCCTAAACAAATCCTCCGAAAGGGAAGACCATTTTATGCACTTCCCCAATTAATTTTCCCAACATATCAAAACCTTCTGTTTATCGCTAAAAGAAGTCTTGGGAAAAAATAAATAAAATACATGTATACACAATGCTGAATCATACACAAGTTGTAGTTTTAAGGGTTGCCTCTGTATCAGGGAGACCCCAATTCACACTTCCTCTCCCAGAATCCTTTGCTCTGCTGTGACTGGTATCTGCCATATTGTTGTACCCCAGGAATTCGGGATGTTCAGACTGAAGGAGATTATATGGGGCCTGCAGGAATGTGGATGGACGCCTTTTACAGAGATGAAGAAGTCATAAACGTGCAATCCCAGACATAAAATAAAATGTGATTAATTCCATCAATATGACCTTATCTCAGGGATGGCCCACTCCAATCCTCAAGGGCCACCAACAGGTCAGGTTTTCAGGATATCCCTGCTTCAGCACGGGTGGCTCAGCCTTCAACTTAGACATCTGTGCTTTTGCAGAGACTGATTGAGCCCCCTGTGCTGAAGCAGGGATATCCTTAACACCTGAGCTGTTGGTGGCCCTTGAGGACTCAGAGCCCACCCCTGCCATAGGCCCTAAAAACGGTAGATTATACATTAGAGAATATAAAGTCCTGATAAAAACATAATATTGTGACTGCCTTCCCCATTACAACCCCATAAATGAGCAGAATAACCCTACTGAAGGATTGTCCTATTGATTAACACTGTGGGATAGCGGGCAGCAGAGAGCGGCTAACACTACAGGCAGATAACAGTGACAGCTACGCCAGGCCCAGATAAGAACAGGTCCTTTATATGTGCCCAGTTATATATTAGCAGTGACGAGGTTATCAGTTTTTATATAATGTATATGTACGTGTGAAACACAGACATCATATCACGTGTACACACACACTATTATACGAGTGTATGTATATATGTACATGTATACATGCACACAATTATAGATGCATGTATGTATACAGACAATTATGCGTGTGCATATATCTATCCACACACCCACTTTTTTATATCACTATATATAGCTCTACATGGAATTCAGTTGTTATTCGCTGACCCATAGAGCTTACAGTCTAAGTGCAAGATCAAAACTTACCAAACCTCAATCAAAAAGTGCGACACAGTTATAGTGTGTGTGTGTGTGTGTGTGTGTGTGTGTGTGTGTGTGTGTGTGTGTGTATATATATATACACACACACATCTAGGTTTATATATATTCTATAATATGCACGGGCATTTATATGAAGGGATAATTCATTAAAAATAATTGAATGTACATACTTGTGTGTCAAACCACACGCACACACACACAGATGCCCCTGGTAACACACACACACACACACACCTGGTAACACACACACACACACACGCCCCTGGTAACACACACACACAGATGCCCCTGGTAACACACACACACAGATGCCCCTGGTAACACACACACACAGATGCCCCTGGTAACACACACACACAGATGCCCCTGGTAACACACACACACAGATGCCCCTGGTAACACACACACAAAGATGCCCCTGGTAACACACACACACAGATGCCCCTGGTAACACACACACAGATGCCCCTGGTAACACACACACACAGATGCCCCTGGTAACACACACACACACAGATGCCCCTGGTAACACACACACACACACACAGATGCCCCTGGTAACACACACACACACAGATGCCCCTGGTAACACACACACACACAGATGCCCCTGGTAACACACACACACACAGATGCCCCTGGTAACACACACACACAGATGCCCCTGGTAACACACACACACAGATGCCCCTGGTAACACACACACACAGATGCCCCTGGTAACACACACACACAGATGCCCCTGGTAACACACACACACACACACATGCCCCTGGTAACACACACACGCCCCTGGTAACACACACACGCCCCTGGTAACACACACACGCCCCTGGTAACACACACACACACACAGATGCCCCTGGTAACACACACACACACACACACACACAGATGCCCCTGGTCTCACACACACACACACCCCTGGTAACACACACACGTGCCCCTGGTAACACACACACACAGATGCCCCTGGTAACACACACACACACACACACAGATGCCCCTGGTAACACACACACACACAGATGCCCCTGGTAACACACACACACACACACACACACACACACAGATGCCCCTGGTAACACACACACACACACACACACACACACAGATGCCCCTGGTAACACACACACACACACACACAGATGCCCCTGGTAACACACACACACACACACACACACACACACACACACACACAGATGCCCCTGGTAACACACACACACACACACACACACACACAGATGCCCCTGGTAACACACACACACACACACACACAGATGCCCCTGGTAACACACACACACACACACACACGCGCCCCTGGTAACACACACACAGATGCCCCTGGTAACACACACACACACACACACACACACACACATGCCCCTGGTAAAACACACATACCCCTGGTAAAACATACACACACACACACACACACACACACACACCCCTGGTAAAACACACACACACACACACACACACACCCCTGGTAAAACACACACACACACACACACCCCTGGTAAAACACACACACACACACACACACACACACACACACACACACACCCCTGGTAAAACACACAAACACACACACAGATGTCCCTGGTAAAACACACACACACACACACACACACACACACACACACACACACACACACACACAGATGCCCCTGGTAAAACACACACACACACACACACACACGCCCCTGGTAAAACACACACACACACACACACACACACACACACACACACACACACACACACACACACACACACATGCCCCTGGTAAAACACACACACACACACACACCCCCCTGGTAAAACACACACACACACACACACACACACACACACACACACACACACACACCTGGTAAAACACACACACACACACACCCCTGGTAAAACACACACAGATGTCCCTGGTAAAACACACACATACACACACACACACACACACACACACCCTGGTAAAACACACACACACACACCCCTGGTAAAACACACACAGATGTCCCTGGTAAAACACACACACACACACACACACACACACACACACACACCCCTGGTAAAACACACACACACACAGATGCCCCTGGTAAAACACACACACACACCCCTGGTAAAACACACACACACACACACCCCTGGTAAAACACACAAACACACACAGATGTCCCTGGTAAAACACACACACACAGATGTCCCTGGTAAAACACACACACACACACATGCCCCTGGTAAAACACACACACACACACATGCCCCTGGTAAAACACACACACACACACACACACACACACACACACACACACACACACACACACACACACACACACACACACACATATATGCCCCTGGTAAAACACACACACACACACACACACACACACACACACATGCCCCTGGTAAAACACACACACACACACACACACACACACACACACACACACACACACACACACACACACACACACACACACACACACACCTGGTAAAACACACACACACACACACACACACCTGGTAAAACACACACACACACACCCCTGGTAAAACACACACAGATGTCCCTGGTAAAACACACACACACACACACACACACACACACACACACACACACACACACACACACACACACACACACACACACACACGCCCCTGGTAAAACACACACACACACCCCTGGTAAAACACACACACACACACACACACACACACACACACACACACACACACACACACACACACACAGATGCCCCTGGTAAAACACACACACACACACACACACACACGCACACACACACGCCCCTGGTAAAACACACACACACACAGATGCCCCTGGTAAAACACACACACACACACACACACACACACACACACACACACACACACACACACACACACACACACACACACACACACACACAGATGCCCCTGGTAAAACACACACACACACACACGGAGCTGAGAGGCCTAGTGTGTGAGTGTGTGAGAGTGTGTGAGTATGAGTGAGTACGGTAGTACGGGAGTATGAGAGTATCCTTACCCTGCATGCTGCTGCCCGCGCTGTGCTGGTGCTGCTGCCCCTGCCCTCCTGCCCCCCCCGTGTTATTATTACTCGCGGTGCTGCTACTCGGGCTGGGAGCCGCCATTACTGTTACTGTGAGATCCCGAGTCAGGCTGCAATGCACCAACCCTCCCCCTACTGTCCCTCCCCCCTACTCACTCCTCCCTCCCCCTACTGTCCCTCCCCCCTACTCACTCCTCCCTCTCCTCCCCCCCTACTGTCCCTCCTCCCTCTCTCTCCCCCCTACTCACTCCTCCCTCCCCCTACTGTCCCTCCCCCCTACTCACTCCTCCCTCTCCCTACTGTCCCTCCCCCCTACTCACTCCTCCCTCTCTCCCCCCTACTGTCCCTCCTCCCTCCCCCTACTCACTCCTCCCTCCCCCTACTGTCCCTCCCCCTACTCCTCCCTCTCCCTACTGTCCCTCCCCCCTACTCACTCCTCCCTCTACTCCCCCCCTACTGTCCCTCCTCCCTCTCCCTCCCCCCTACTCACTCCTCCCTCCCCCTACTGTCCCTCCCCCCTACTCACTCCTCCCTCTACTCCCCCCCTACTGTCCCTCCTCCCTCTCCCTCCCCCCTACTCACTCCTCCCTCCCCCTACTGTCCTCCCCCCTACTCACTCCTCCCTCTCCCTACTGTCCCTCTCCCTACTCACTCCCCCCTCTCCCTACTGTCCCTCCCCCTACTCACTCCTCCCTCTCCTCCCCCCCTACTGTCCCTCCTCCCTCTCCCCTACTCACTCCTCCCTCCCCCTACTGTCCCTCCCACCCTACTCACTCCTCCCTCTCCTCCCCCCCTACTGTCCCTCCTCCCTCTCCCTCCCCCCTACTCACTCCTCCCTCCCCCTACTGTCCCTGCCCCTACTCACTCCTCCCTCCCCTACTGTCCCTCCCCCCTACTCACTCCTCCCTCTCCCTACTGTCCCTCCCCCTACTCACTCCTCCCTCCCCCTTCTGTCCCTCCCCCCTACTCACTCCTCCCTCTCCCTACTGTCCCTCCCCCTACTCACTCCTCCCTCTCCTCCCCCCTACTGTCCCTCCCCCTACTGTCCATCCCCCCTACTCACTCCTCCCTCCCCCTACTGTCCCTCCCCCTACTCACATCCTCCCTCCCCCTACTGTCCCTCCCCCCTACTCACTCCTTCCTCCCCCTACTGTCCCTCCCCCCTACTCACTCCTCCCTCCCCCTACTGTCCCTCCCCCCTACTCACTCCTCCTTCCCCCTACTGTCCCTCCCCCCTACTCACTCCTCCTTCCCCCTACTGTCCCTCCCCCCTACTCACTCCTACTGTCCCTCCCCCCTACTCACTCCTCCTTCCCCCTACTGTCCCTCCCCCCTACTCACTCCTCCTTCCCCCTACTGTCCCTCCCCCTACTCACTCCTCCTTCCCCCTACTGTCCCTCCCCCTACTCACCTCCTCCCTCCCCTACTGTCCCTCCTCCCTACTCACTCCTCCCTCCCCCCTCCCCCTACTGTCCCTCCCCCCTACTCACTCCTCCCTCCCCCTACTGTCCCTCCCCCTACTGTCCCTCCCCCCCTACTCACTCCTCCCTCTCCTCCCCCCCTACTGTCCCTCCCCCCTACTCACTCCTCCCTCTCCTCCCCCCTACTGTCCCTCCTCCCCCCCCTACTGTCCCTCCTCCCCCCTACTCACTCCTCCTCCCCCTACTGTCCCTCCCTCTACTCACTCCTCCCTCTCCTCCCCCCCTACTCACTCCTCCCTCTCCTCCCCCCTACTCACTCCTCCCTCTCCTCCCCCCCTACTGTCCCTCCCCTACTCACTCCTCCCTCTCCTTCCCCCTACTCACTCCTCCCTCCCCCTACTGTCCCTCCCCCTACTCCACTCCTCCCTCCCCCTACTGTCCCTCCCCCTACTGTCCCTCCCCCTACTCACTCCTCCCTCCCCCTACTGTCCCTCCCCCCTACTCACTCCTCCCTCTCCCTCCCCCTACTGTCCCTCCCCCTACTGTCCCTCCCCCCTACTGTCCCTCCCCCTACTCACTCCCCCTACTGTCCCTCCCCTTACTCACTCCTCCCTCCCCTACTGTCCCTCCCCCTACTGTCCCTTCCCCCTACTCACTCCTCCCTCTCCTCCCCCCCTACTCACTCCTCCCTCCCCCCTACTCACTCCTCCCTCCCCCTACTGTCCCTCCCCCCTACTCACTCCTCCCTCCCCCTACTCACTCCTCCCTCTCCCTCCCCCCTATTGTCCCTCCCCCCTACTCACTCCCCCTACTGTCCCTCCCCTTACTCAATCCTCCCTCCTCCCTCTCTACTCACTGCTCCCCCCTACTCACTCCTGCCTCCCCCTACTGTCCCACCCCCCCTACTGTCCCACCCCCCCTACTGTCCCTCCCCCCTACTGTCCCTCCCCCCTACTCACTCCTCCCTCCCCCCTACTCACTCCTCCCCGTACTGCCCCCCCCATATCCCTCCTCACTGTCACTTCCCCCTACTCACTCCCCCTACTGACTCCTTCCCCCCCCTACTCACTCCTTCCCCCCCCCCCCCCACTCCTCCCTCCTCTCCTCCCTGTCCCTCCCCCTACTCACTCCTCCTCCCCAATATCCCTCCCCCTACTCACTCCTCTCCCCCCAATATCCCTCACTCCTCCTTCCCCCCCACTGTCCCTCCCACTCCCCACAACCCTCCCCCCAATATCCCTCCCCTCACTGTCCCTCCCCCTACTCACTTCCTCCCCCTCAGTCCCTCCCCCTACTCACTCGTCCTCCTCCCTCACATATCCCTCCCTACTCACTCGTCCCCCGAATATCCCTCCCCCCACTCACTCCTCACTCCTCTTCCCCCCTCACTGTCACTCCCCCCTACTCACTCCTCCTCACTCGATATCCCTCCCCCTACTATATCCCTCTCCCAAAATCCCTCCACCTCACTCCTCCCTCCACCCCCAATATCCCTCCCCCTTCACTCTTTCCCTCCCCCCACTGTCCCACCTCCTCCTACTATATCCCTCCCCTCACTGTCACACCCCTATATCCCTTCCCCCCCATATCCCCCCTCTCTGTCCCTCCCCCAATATCCCTCCCTCACTGTCACTCCCCCCCAATATCACTCCCCTCACTGTCACTCCCCCCAATATCCCTCCCCTCACTGTCACTCCCCCCCAATATTCCTCCCCTCACTGTCACTCCACCCCCAATATTCCTCCCCTCACTGTCACTCCACCCCCCAATATCCCTCCCCTCACTGTCACTCCCCCCCTATATCCCTCCCCTCACTGTCACATCCCCCCCCTCACTGTCACTCCCCCCCCATATCCCTCCCCTCACTGTCACCCCCCCCCCCATATCCCTCCCCTCACTGTCACTCACCACCCCATATCCCTCCCCTCACTGTCACTCCCCTCCCTATATCACTCCTCCTCACTGTCACTCCCCACCTGTATCCCTCCCCCTCACTGTTACTCCCCCCTATATCCCTCCCCTCACTGTCACTGCCCCACCATATCCCTCCCCTCACTGTCACTGCCCCACATTATCCCTCCCCTCACTGTCACTTCCCCCCTATATCCCTCCCCCTCACTGCCACTCCCCCCCCCAATATCCCTCCCCTCACTGTCCCTCTCCCCCACTATCCCTACCCCCATTGTCCCCCCCCCAATATCCCTCCCCTCTCACTGTCCCTCCCCCCAATGTCACTAACCCTCCCCTCATTGCCCACTAACCCCCCTCACGGTCACTAACACTCCCACCTCCCCAATATCCCTCCCCCTCACTGTCACTGAAACTCCTCCAATATCCCTCACTGTCACTATCCCTCCCTCCCCAATTTCCCTCACCATCAATATCCCTCCCCCTCAATGTCACTGCCCCTCCCCCAACATCTCTCACCGTCACTAACCCCCCCCAAATACCCCACCCCTCACTATCCCTACCACTGCCTCACTGTCACTAACCCTCCCCACAATTCGCCATCCTCACTCACTGCCCAATAACCCCCCTCACTGTCACTGCCCAATAACCCCCCTCACTGTCACTGCCCAATAACCGCCCCTTACTGTCACTGCCCATTAACCCCCCCTCACTGTCACTGCCCAATAACCCCCCTCACTGTCACTGCCCAATAACCCCCCCCTCACTGTCACTGCTCAATAACCCCCCTCACTGTCACTGCCCAATAACCCCCCCTCACTGTCATTGCCCAATAACCCACCCCTCCCCTACCCTCCCCCCCCCACGCCCAATAATCCTCCCACCTGTCCTGGAACAGGAGTGTTAATTTCTGTATTTTCCGCTCTCAGGCTGCCAGCCTCCCCAGCTAAAGTGACGTTTTTCCTGCTCTGAAGCAGCCAGAGCTGTGTATATTGCAACATAGTTGTGGCAACCTACCAATACTCACAGTATGAGATTGGTTTAGTCCTCTCCCCCTGCTTTATCTGTATATTGTTATGCCCCTTAGTGTGCTCTCTTCTTCCCAACAAGCTGCCAAAGTGAGTAGACACTTCTTCCACTGCTCCCTCAGAAGGGAAATCCTTTTTACCTTCCCCTCAGAGAAGCACTTCCCATAGCAGGACACCTTCCGTTCATAGGTTATTCTCCTGACAAGAGACATCTGCTAGCACAATCCTCATATTGAACTTTTATATTTCGGTTAACTCCCTCAATAAAGTTGAAGAAAATAGGACCTTGTGTGCTTTAAAAGGGGACGAGTTAAGCTACATGGACTTACTCACATGCTACATATGAGCCTGGGTCCAGAATTATGATGTTACGGTTATTGTGTTGTACTGAATGATGATGTTACGGTTATTGTGTTATAGTGAATGATGATATTACGGTTATTGTGTTGTAGTGAATGATGATGTTACGGTTATTGTGTTGTGTTGTACTGAATGATGATGTTACGGTTATTGTGTTATAGTGAATGATGATATTACGGTTATTGTGTTGTAGTGAATGATGATATTACGGTTATTGTGTTGTACTGAATGATGATGTTACGGTTATGGTGTTGTAGTGAATGATGATGTTACGGTTATTGTGTTGTAGTGAATGATGATGTTACGGTTATTGTGTTGTGTTGTACTGAATGATGATGTTACGGTTATTGTGTTGTGTTGTAGTGAATGATGATGTTACGGTTATTGTGTTGTACTGAATGATGATGTTACGGTTATTGTGTTGTGTTGTACAGAATGATGATATTACGGTTCTTGTGTTGTAGTGAATGATGATGTTACGGTTATTGTGGTGTACTGAATGATGATGTTACGGTTATTGTGTTGTGTTGTACTGAATGATGATGTTACGGTTATTGTGTTGTGTTGTACTGAATGATGATGTTACGGTTATTGTGTTGTGTTGTACTGAATGATGATGTTACGGTTATTATGTTGTGTTGTACTGAATGATGATGTTACGGTTATTGTGTTGTGTTGTACTGAATGATGATGTTACGGTTATTGTGTTGTGTTGTACTGAATGATGATGTTACGGTTATTGTGTTGTGTTGTACTGAATGATGATGTTATTGTGGAACAAAGGGAAACTATACACAAACAGCCATACGCCAGCCCAAAGAATAGAAGTTTTCCGTTTATGTATAAAGATAGGTAAAATAGTGTGTAGTTTTTTTGTTGAGGCTTTGCATACTTAATGACGGACGACTACGTGGCCTTCTCTCCCTTCTCTGCCACGAGTGTCCAGCGCCCCCCCCCCCCTGTGTAATCTGATGTCCAGCACCCAGTATGTTCTCATTACAAACTGATTGTCATCGGCTCAAAGATACTCAATAAAATACAATAGGTAGAAACATGTTTAATCTGTGTGTGTCGCCGGCGTGTTCTCGGGGTTCCTGTAGTGTAACGTTCTGTTTGAAACGAGGCCTCTCCCTTTTACAACCATTCTCTCTTCATACATGTGCACCGTCCCAAACGCTTGGCTTTCCGGAGGCGTTTCGATAACGCCGTTGAAAGTTACGTGGTGTATCCCGCTGGTGTCCACGCTGTATCCCCCATTATGGTTGTGTCCTGCAAAATAACCCACCACACATCTGTGGGACTGTAACACGGACAGGACGTCTCGGTAATTCCAGGCCAGGCACGTGGAGTTTGCCGCGTCGGGGTGGATAGGCAGGTGACCTGCGGAGAAGAGGAATTTTTATTTCCATGTGGTGGGAGGAACACGGCTTCTTTACGTTCCAGATCGCGGGTCCAACTATTTACTGCCAAAGAGACGCAGATTTAACCCACTGAGTGCCCCCGGGGACGTTCCCGTCACCTCGTGGGGGGTCACAGCTGGTGTTTCTAAAGGAGAGCGACGGGCGCAGGAACAGGATGAAACGCCCTCCTCTTCCCATTCGCGTCCTGAGAAATGCCGCGGTCACATGATCACTTACAGGGAAAGCCTCACCGAAGACCAAAGTGTACAAAGGGCAGTGACATAGGTTAAAGGTCAGTCCAAACTAGGTACAAAAAAGCAAGGGCAGTGACCTGTTAGGTTAAATGCAGCTGACTGACCCCTGGGGGAAGAGTCGGAAAGGATTGTAAACCTTTACAGGCGGCGCACAGACCTCCGGCACGACCGCGTCATGTGATGACCCCTGGAGCAATCACATGACGCTACCGGTGCCCGGATAACAGAGACGGATGGGGGAGAGGACCCGCCTGTTTGGAATGATCTGGCCGTAGAAAATGAACACGTGCTC